>NW_007260465.1:76230-96209 GCF_000164805.1 Carlito syrichta
GGTGCCAGAAGCGAGGCGCCAGGGCCAGAAAGTTGGGTCGACGAGGTGGGGGGCGAGGACGGGGTGGGGGCGGCCATCCGGTGACCTCATCCCCGGGTTCCAGCGGGCGCGCACGCCGAGGGCTCGCCACACGCCCCCCTCCCCCGGACCTTCTCCGGGTCCTAGTGCCCCGGGTCTCAGGGCTGGGCGGGCGCGGGGGGGATCTGATTGTCCGCGCGCGCACGTCGGCCAGCCTCTGGACCCCGTCCCCTGGCCCTCAGCCCCGTCCAGCCCTCCTGTCGGTCTCCGAAGCGCCTTTGTCAGACCTCTCTCCTCTGCACCTCTTTGTACGTGTGCTGGTGGCGGAGTGGGAGGGAGGGAGGAGGGAACCCACTCCCTTCACGGCGGGGCCGCCTCACCCTCGGACGCTCGGGGTGGTGTGGATGGCCCGGCGGCGGCTGTGAGGGGGCACCTGGGCCAAGGCTTTTGGAAGCCGAGGTGCTGGTTCCCAGACGCCTGGGCGCTGGACCTTGGAACGGAGCCAGGCCGGCTTGCCTGGCACCGCCGTCCTCCTGTGGGCACAGCAGGCCCCGCCCTCTCGGCGGCTCGGGTGGGCGGGGGGCGCAGAGCCGGCGATGCCGTGGGAGCCGACTCCCCAGGGAGGAAACCCTGGCAGGCTGGACGTGGGGGTTCATGCAGGATCCTCGCCTCCTTCCCACCTCCGCTCCCAAGGCGAGGAGGACACTTGGGGTCTCTTCTCGGGCCCTGCTGGTACCTCTGGTGGGGAGAACAGGGGAGAGCAGTGTGCCCGCCAGGAGATGCTTCCAGGTTCCGGGTCATCAAGCCCTGGGGGGTGGGGGAAGGGTCCTTCCCCTCTGCTCTCTAGGAAAAGGGTCAGTAGAGATTGACACCGCGGCACTGGCCAGCGCAGTGGGTCCTGGGCATCCCTTCCAACCCGGGCACTAGCCTGAGAAGGGATGCCCTTCCTCTCCCTGGAAACTCCTTTCTTCCTTGTCCTGGGGCAGATCCAGGAGGAAGGGGAGCCATCCCCTACCTTTGTAATTTCTGTCACCTGAACGCAGGGGACCTGCTCAGGCCTGGGAGGGGAATGGAAGCAGAGAGGTTTTATGGAAATCAGGCAGTGGTCCCTCCGGGAAGAATCCTCTCTTGGGGGGTAGGGCAGTTGCTGTGGGTCCCCACCCCCGAGGCCCAGCAGGCATTCCATCCTAAAGTGGGCACTGCCAGATGCTTCCCCCACTCCCCCACCCCTGCTGAGCCACTGCCTCCTGTTGTCATGGCAACTGGGAATTAGGGTTTTATCCAGCAGCACATGCCCAGGAAGGCAGAGGGAGGAAGGGTGGGGGTAACCCCCACCCCCATCCGGGAGAATGGGGGAGCCAGCCCTTGTGTGGGGAGGCCCTGGGATGGGAACTGGGGCCTGGACTCCATGCTGCCTGGGCCTGGAGCCCCTGCTGTCCTTGGGCCACCTCTCGGCTAAAAAGGAAGAGGGAGGGAGAAAAAACCACAGGGGCCTTGGAAGGTAAGATACTGTCCTACCACACAGATGTGGGCATCTCCACTGCGCTAGGCCTGGGTTCTAGAAGCAAACAGAATGGAAGTGGCTCTTGCACTCATGGCACTCAGTCTGGGAACACTCATCTGTCCTGCTTTTGACTCAGATTTCGGACTCTTACCTGCCCACCTCACTTAAAAAAAAAAAAAAAGACAGCGGGCAGAAACACTTTCTTTTTCTTGAGTCATAAAACCTGGGTTTTCATTGTAACTCTCCTTATTAGCTTTGTGACCTAGGGCAAGTCAGTGAACCTCTCTGATCCTCCTCCGTTTCCTCCTCCTCAAAGAAGCAGGCATGCGATATCTGCTCTTGCTGCCTCCCAGGACTGTTGGGGTCCGTGTTGTGATCCAACCCCTGGTTTCTGGGCAGCGCCTTGTTGGCTGTTCTCGAAGGGGAGCCCCGTCCTGTGCCCCTCCCAGGACATGGTACTGCTTTGTCCTTGTACCCTCTCATCCCCTCTCTCCCCCTCCAGGGAAGACATATCTGAGCCTTTGCCCTCCTCACCATGCCAGTCGCCGCCACCAACTCCGAGTCTGGTAAGAAGGGGGTGAGGATGCCGACTTATTTCAGTGGGTCAGAGAGTGCCAGGCAAGGACGTGGGTGCGGGGGCAGCAGTCAGACCTGTGCACCGCTCCAGGTAAGAACAAACTGCCCCTCCTTGTTTCCCGCCACCGGGCCGCCTCACCACTCATTCATTCATTCATTCCAGCAGCCTCCGTGGCCTTCTTCTCTGTGTAGGTCCCTGTGCTGGGACCCAGGAGGGGAGGAATTAGACCCACACCTGCCCAGGATAGGTCTGGAGACACAGCCCAGCTCACCTTGGTGGAGGGCAGGGGTGCCTGCTCTCGAGATGACCCACACGTACTGGAAGGCAGTGTCATGGGGCCAGGCCCCTGGGAGATGGCCTGGGAGCTGGACTTTGGAGGATAGCGTGGGGGTGGAGGGATCATAGCGGCACAGCCTGGGATTGCAAAGTCCACGGGGCGATGCCCACTAGGTCAACCTGTGCTGGAGGCAGACAGGGCGTGCTGGAGGCAGACAGGGCGTGCTGGGACACAGGAAGCTGTGAGCAGAGGGGCAAGGATACCAGGTCAGGATACCTGGCGGTGGCCCCATGGAAGACTTTGGGGCCAGGGATGGCCACTCAGACCAGCTAGGAGTGCTCAGGAGCAGCTGCTTAGGGAGCTTACATTTCCTCTTCTTGCAAAGAGGTTGCTTGAGACTCAATCTCTGGGATGGGAAGAGCACATAACTGTTAGGAAGAGTTACAGTTATTATGCTGCTGCTGCTGTCGTGACATTAACCTTGTAGCCTTGAGTCCACCACCTTCCTTTGAGGACCTAAGTTTCCCCTAAGATGACATAATGGGACAGGATCAGTGTTCTTAGCTTTTATTGATCCCAGGTCTCTGAAACTCTGATGACAGCAGGGACCCTATCATAGACACATGCTTCCTTCACTAAAGCTGTACCCCACTCCAGGGGTTTGTGGACCCCCTTAATGCATCTGGGGGCCCACCAGGGCACGTTCCCTGTGCTGGTGGCTGGCTAAGCGCCCTGGCAGCTGTCAACTGCTGTGGTTCAGCTGAGTCGTCAGAACGTTCCCCTCCTAGGCAGCGCCCTCCCTTACTCTCGGTCCTGCTGCTGCCTCTGCCAGAGGTTGCAGCCCCCCAGTCTGGCTAGAATGACACCCCTGTCCCTCCCCTCTGAGAAAGTGAAGGCTGCCGGGAGAGCCAGAGCCTAAGCTGTGATACTCTGGTCCCCCAGGAAAGGCATCTTCTCCAAGCAGTGGAGGGCCTGTGCCCGTGTCCCCCCACACTGGCAGCTTTGGAGGGCTCAGGGCTTCCATCTCCTGCCCATCCTGCTGGGCCCCACTGTAAGCTGCTTAGGGGTTAATTAAGCCCATCCCTGAGCCTGTGATTAGAGGCCTCTCAATCCGGGGCTGTCCCGTAAACCCATTAATGGTGCCTGGCTGGGATGCAGAGCAGGGGAGCAGGCCCTGCTTGGCTTCCCTGCTGTGGACACTTGGTAGGGGCACAGTGGGGGCTTGAAGGGGGGACAAGGGTGTGGGCATGAGGCCTTTTCCTCAAAGGGCTCCTGGGGCCCCTGTCCCCTAGTGGTCGTACCTCAGGCTGCCACTGGCTTCTCGGGTGCCAAGGAAGCAGTGCAAAGTGCTTCTCTTCCTCTGGGCAGCCTCTGCCCCGCCCTGGGCTGCACTGACTCTTAGCTCAGAAGCCTAACGGTGGGTTCCTCTCCTTATTGTCTGGGGGTCATTACAGCCCCCATAGGACCGAGGCAGCTGCACCCCTGCCTCTGACATCAGGCTCCTCTGCCCCCTCCCTGGGAGATGCCTGCCTCAGACTCTGCAGAGTGTGGAGTTAGCAAAGTCCTTTCCCCACGCTTCTCCAGGGGTCAGTGTGGTCACTGACAAGGAGAGAAATGGAATGGGTATATTCCTCTCTCCGAGAGACCCCAGTTCCCCTTTGGGTAAAGTGGGGGGCTCCTTTCCTGACTGTTGGGGTGGACTGGGAGCTCTATGGGCAGTGGGCTGGGGTGGAGTGTTTTGAGATATGTCCTTGGTGTCTTCTGACCTGCAGGCTGGCCCGCTTGTCCCTCTTCCCCAGCCTCCTTCCCTTTGAATCAAGGCTGGGATAGGGACTGCTTTCAGGTGGAGCTGTCCCTTTAAATTTCTCTTGCATCCCTGAGTTACTGTCCTGGTGTGTAATCCTGCTGCCATGGCAACCAGGGGTGCTGCAGGACCTGGTACCACTCCTCAGGGAATGGCTGACTGTGGCTGCAGCACCCTGGTGGTGGCCTCGTGGGTACAGGGTCTCAGAGGAATGGGAGCACTGGGCTGCTGCTAAGTCCCTCCCTCCTGCCCACCCTGCTCCCCGTGTGTAAATGTGCCCCCACCCTCTCTTTTCCCCAGTTCCTAGATGCCTGACTTGCCTCCTGGGCATCACCCCTTTTGCCAAGGGGAAGAGCTGGTGGGAGATGGGGGGAGGGGCTGCCGAGGTGAGGGGTCAGAAGGGCTTGGGCAGCTTTCCCTGCCCGCAGTGGTGCTGCTTCTATCCTCCTGGCTGGAGGACAGGTTGGGGGAGGCATCTGGGGCTCGTTGCCCCATGCCAGGGTGGTGCTACTGCTCCCTGGTGAAGGACTGAGTCGATCCTGGGGACCTCCTTTGACTGAGGGGTTGTTGTAAAGGAAACAGGACCTGGAGATGGGACAGAGGACAGAGGTCAGAGGATACGGGGAGGAAGTCCACCCCAGTCCACCCCAACTGTCAGGAAAAGAGCCTCCCACTTTACCCAATGCGGAGCTGGGGTCTCCCGGAGAAAGGAATATACCCCTTCCATGTCCTTCCTTGCCAGTGACCACACTGACCCCTGGAGAAGAGTGGGGAAAGGACTTTGCTAACTCCACACTCTGCAGAGTCTGAGGCCGGAATCTCCCAGGGAGGGGCTTCCAGGAAAGAGGGGGACAGGAGCACGAGGGGGCCAAGACCCCTTCTCCTTGGGTTTCCCGCAGCTGGCTGTTGCGGGGGGAGGTCTCTGGGTACCGCGCCAGTCCTGAAGGGGAGTCATGCCTCCCCTCGTCCCCAGCCTTCTCAGCACCTCCATCCCGCCACGGGTACTAAGACGCCAGGGTCTGGCCGGCTGGAGGTTGAGGGCTCCCTTTCCTTCCACCCCTCTCCTTTCCCGCCCCGTTGCCGCCCCGCCCTCCCAGGCTCTGGCCAATCAGCAAGGCCGTTCCGGCGCTGGGGCCTGCCATTGGCTGGTTCTGCAGAGGCGCCCCGAGCCCGCCCTCTCCGGCGCGGCGCCCTTCGGCTCAGCCGGCGACTGGCGGGACTGGGGGACGCTCCGGGAGCTCGGGGCTGGGGTCGCCATGGCAGGCAGCCCAGGCAGCGGGGCCTCCTTGGAGGGCATATCCCTGGGCTCCTCCGAGGAATCCGAGCTCCGGAGGGAAGGTAGGGAGGGGCGGGCGGGAGGGGGCAAACGGGAAGCTGGCCCCGTAGCCACCTACCTTTCTCCAGCGGGGTTTGAGCACTGAGGGAGGGTGCTCTAGGAGAGGGCATCTGGGAGCACGGCCTTCCAGGAGAGCTGGACAGAGGCCACCAACTCCCTAGCTTGGTCCTCCCTCCTTAACTGGCAGGTTGCGGAGGGTGAATCCCAGCACGCCCTGGCAGAGTGGGAAGGGGCCCGCCCTGGCCTCCGTCACAGCCCACCGAGGGCCTTGCAGGTCTCTGACCGATGCCAAGCCCAGGCCTGGGCAGGAAGGACCTGGAGGGCAGGCTTGGAGCTTGTTTCTGGAGCAGGCAGGGAGCCGGAGAGGGAAGGAGGTGGGAGTCTGGGGGTCTCCGCCACTTGTCTCAGTGCTTCCCACTCCTTCCTGGAGGAGGTGCTCTGGCTGTATCTCCCTGCCTCTATGACTTAGGTGCTGTTATGCAGATGTGGGCGTGGGTGGCAGGGTGGCAGAGTAATGATACCCCTTGCCCATCTCTGCCCCCAGCTGGGCACATTCTGCTTCTCCCTTCCTCCCCCTGGAGCCTGCCGCAGCCTGGAGCTCCCACCTCTGTTGGTGTGTGATAGCCGGCAGCCCCCACCTCAGGTCTCAGAGGTCATTGCTGTGGCCCAGCTTCAAGTGCTCTTATGTCCTTGGAGATGTCCTGTCCCAGGCGGAGAGTTTGCAGGCCCTGGGGATGACTGAGTCTGACCTCTGCCCTGGGGGGCCAACAGTCATCCCAGGCCCCTGTGTTTGCTTTCCCAGCTCCTGCCAACATTCCAGGCCTACCTTCCTGTGTTCCTTGTTAATCTCTTCTTATTTTTCCTCTTTTTTGTTTTTTGAGTTGGGGGTCTCACTCTATCACCCAGGCTGGGGTGCAGTGGCATCATCACAACTCACTGCTGCCTTGACTTCCTGGGCTCAGGCTTCCGCCTCAGCCTCCCATTCCATGTTAATTTCTAGTGATCACGATGACAGATCGTTGTCACTCAGAGCTGCAAGACCTGTAGTCATCATCCTGTCCAACCCTCCCATTTCACAGGGAAGGACTAAGGCCAGTGAGTGGCAGCGACTTGTGCAGCGTCACATTGAATGTGGGCTGCGTGGGGGTTGGTGGGTTTGGAGGGTACGGGGGGCTGTGCCTGGGGGCTACGGCGTCCCCTGGGAGTGTCTATGGATGTTAGGCAGGAGTGGGATGGTGCTGGGGCCTGGATGCTGCCCAGGTCCTGTGTGAGGCTGCCTGCTTGACTCTGCGCCGGCACTTGGCGACAGGCTCCAAGCACTGTCTGTCTCATCCCTGAGCACCAGGTGCAGGTGGCAAGTGAGGAGCCTGTGGTCCTCTGGTGCAGGGTGGAACCTGGAACCTGACGCCTGCTCCCCTTTCTGCCCTCCCCCACCTCAGGGTCCCTTCCTGCTGCCACAACCTCCAACCTGCCAAGGCAGGCATTATCCAGGGCAGAGAGAACAGGCTGAGGAGACTGCCCCCTCTTCCTAAGGTCCCTGCTCCAGGCATCCAGGGAGGGGAGTGCTGTAGGGAGGGGCTGTCTTCTGGGGGTGGTGGGGGGAGCCGTTGCGGGTGTCTCGGTCTTTGGTGCCCGGCTGGTGCCTGTGTATCTCACTGCCCGCCTCTCCCCCCAGCAATGCAGCAAGTCCTGGACAACCTGGGGTCCCTCCCCAATGCCACCGGGGCTGCAGAGCTGGACCTGATCTTCCTCCGAGGAATCATGGAAAGTCCCATAGTGAGATCCCTGGCCAAGGTACAGTGCTTCGCGGAGGGGGGCACGGGGCACTGTACCCGGGGTCACGGTAGGGGGTGGGGTGTTAGCCACGGGGCCCTGGAATGGGGCACGTGGCATGAGAGGCCCCCCCGAAGGGACATGTGGAGAACATCATGCCCAGGTGATACCCCTGAGCGGCCAAGGAAGGGGGCTGTCTTCACCTGCCTGGCCAGTGTGGCCAGGTGTTTGGTGACTGCCAGCTTGTGGAGGGCGTGCTTGGTGGGCGGCTGGTATGCCTGCGCAGGAGGTGGGGGTCTCCAGATTGCATCCCACCTGTCCCTCTGCCTTTGGGCATTTTGTGCAGAAGTCTTCTTAAGGTAACCTGCCACATATCAGGTGGGCGAGAAACTCACGAAAGGAGAAATGACAAGACAGTTGGGCAATGGCCCTGATAGAGGCAGGTACACTGGGCATTTTGGGAGCCCATGGGGCAGGTGCCTAGCCCAGCCCTAGGAAGGCAGGGAAGCCTTCCTGGAGGAAGGGCCACTTGAGCTGAGTATGAAGATTGGTGGGGTGGGGGGCACGTTCTGGGCCCGGGCAGGCTTTGAGCAGGAGCACAGAGGTGAGAAAGAGCTGGAATGTGCAGGGGTGCTGTGAGGGCGGGTTTGAGGCTGGAGCCTCGGCTGCCAGGAATGTGGGCTGCGTGGGGGTTGGTGGGTTTGGAGGGTACGGGGGGCTGTGCCTGGGGGCTACGGCGTCCCCTGGGAGTGTCTATGGATGTTAGGCAGGAGTGGGATGGTGCTGGGACCTGAACTTGGAGTTGCGGGGGAGGACTCTGCCCCAGGAAGTGGGAGGCTGGCTGCCTTCAACTGAGAGAGGGAGCACGGGCAGGGAGGAGGGCTGCCCTCCCATGGATGGCACTCTTGGCTGTGTTGGGGGCAAGGCTGGGAGTCGGGGAAATCAGACCTGGCTGCTCAGGTCAGGGATGGAGCAGGGACAGTCGGGAGTGGAGGGCTGGCTGGTCCCCGAGGAGAGGGAGGAGAGGGAGTCGGACGGATGGGGGCCTGGACTGCCGTGTCAGGCACCTGGTTTCCCGGGGCGGGGGTGACTCAGCCCCAAGACAGGAGAAAGAAGAGGGCTGGCTTTGGTCCAGGAAACATGCTGGCCCAGGCTTTGGAGGCCGGGTGGTAGAGGCTGGAGTGCGGAGGCAGCTGGTGAGGGAGGCTCAGAGGCTCAGAGTCTCACCTGTGGCCCCGGGTGGAAAGAGACAGAGGCTGAGAGAACACGAGTGCAGGCCTGGAGGCTCTGAGGCACAGGTGCTGGGGTGGTCAGGTGTGGGCTTTGATGGAAGAGAAGCAGGACAAGGAAAGAGAGCAGGGGGCAGGAGGTAGAGGGTTTCCATGGGGACAGTCCGGCCGACATGACAATGTAGGATGTGGCCCCGGGGGCCGGGTGGGTCATTGGCGAGAAACAGGTCCAGGCATAGGAGGCTCGGGAGTGGCATGGGTATGTCTACAGAGGCATGGGACTCTGGGGCTGTGGCAGGCATTGGGTGGAAGGGAACGCTGAGGCAGCCCCCAGGGGTCCTGTGGGAGTGACCAGGAAGTTGGCCATGACAGTGGGGGCGGGGAGAGAGAGGGCGGGGCCCCCGGGTGGGGGGCTTTCTACAGGGTTGACCCTCTGCATCACAGGATGGCTGCAGCCATGTCGGGAGGGAGGAGGACTCAGTCCCCGGAGGGAGAGACCTGCTGCAGGGGACCTGGGTGTCCCCAGGACCCACCTGGTGTAGTGGCGTCTGTGGGAGGGTTGATGACTTCTTAGCAGCAGAAGATGAAAAGTCTGAGGGGGTCACAGTGGGAGGTGCTGGGGAAGAGAAACCGAGCAAAGAAGAGGGGGCGGAGAAAGGCAGGGTGCTTTTCATCCTGAAAAGAGTGAGGGGTCTGCTCTTTTATTATAAATACAAACAAGCGGGGCATGGTGTGCACACCTTGTAGTCTCAGCTACTCCGGAGGCTGAGGCAGAAGGATTGCTTGAGCCCAGGAGTTTGAGGCTAGCTTGGGCAACATAGTGAGACTCCATTGCTACCAAAAAATGTATAAAAAAGTAGCTGGGTATGGTAGTACATGCCTGTAGTTCCAGCTATTTAGGAGACTGAGGCAGGAGAATCCTTTGAGGCCAGAAGTTGGAGGCTACAGCAAGCTATGATTGCACCATTTGCACTCCAGCCTCCAGCTTGGGTGACAGAGTGATGCCATGTCTCTCTCTCTCTCTCTCTATATATATATATAAAGAAGGGTATAAGCTTCACAAGGGCAGGAAAGTTTGTCTGTTTGGTTCGTTACTGTCTCCAGTAATGGTGCCTAGCACACACGTGGTAGGTGCTCCCTGAGTATCTGTTGAAAGAATAAATACCAAAGAGTGTAAAAAATGTAATAACACACTCCTGAGCATGGGCCGTGTTTGCTTTGGTTCTTGCTCGCTCTTTCTTTCTTTCTCTTCCTTCCTTACTTCCTTCTTTCCTTTCTTCTTTTCTTTCCTTTCTTTCTTTTTTTTTTGAGTCAGAGTCTCATTCTGTTGCCCAGGTTGGAGTACAGAGACACGCTCACAGCCACTGCAGCCTCAACCTGCTGGGCTCAGGTAATTCTTCTGCCTCAGCCTTCCAAGAAACTGGAACCCTAGGTGCATGGCACCACACCCGGCTAATTTTTTGGATTATTGTATAGATGAGGTCTCACCAAGTTGCCCAGGCTGGTCTTGAACCCCTGGGCTTAGGCAATCTTCTCACTTCTACCTTCCAAAATGCTGGGATTTCAGGCAAGAGCCACCATGCCCAGCCTCTTTCTTTTTAAGAAGTAGGCTGGGCTTGGTGGCTCAGCCTGTAATCCCACGCGTTTGGGAGGCTGAGGTGAGTGGATTGCCTGAGCCTGCAGGTTTGAGACCCGCCTGGGCAACTTGGTAAGACCTCGTCTCTACAATAAATCAAAAAAATTAGCTGGGCCTGGTAGCGCGTGCCTGTAGTTCCAGCTACTTGGAAGGCTGAGGCGGAAGGATCGCTGGAGCACAGCAGGTCGAGGCTGCAGTGGCTGGGAGTGGCCACTGCACTTCAGTGTGGGCGACAGAGTGAGACTCCAACTCAAAAAAAAAAGAAGTAAAAAGCGCGATACGAAAACCCCTCCCCCTCCTTATACCGCTATGTCCCCTCTCACAGGTCATAACCGCAGGTGATGGCATTCCCTGAACCTTTGCTTGTCTTGCCTATGCATGTGTTTAGCCATAAACAATATACCCTTTTATGTGCGTTTTTGTTTTATTTGTTTATTTAATTTTCTTGGAGTCGGGTTGAACTGTTGCCCAGACTGGAGTGTAGGGGCATGATCATGGCTTATCGTGGCCACGACCTCCTGGGCTCAGGTGAATCCTCTCGCTTCAGCCTCCTGAGTAGCTTACTACCACGCTTGGCTAATTTTTTTATTTATTGTAGAGAAGAGGTCTCACTATGTTGCTTAGGCTGGTCTTGAACTCCTCAAGCAATCCTTCCACCTTGGCCTTCCTAAAGTGCTGGGATTCCAGGAGTGAGCCACCGTGCCTGGGCTATGTGTGTTTTTAAACTTTACATACCTGGAAGATAATATAAGCCACTTCTGAGATTTCTGCTTTGTTCAAGTCTATAGCTGTTGACCTGAGGGTTGATAGAGCTTGAGTCATTATACCCATAGTGTGGCCGTTGACTTCTTGGCTCCCCCACCAAGAGACGAGGGTATCGTTGCTGTTTTCCCCCTCATGGGTGGCGCTGCAGGGAATGGCCTCACTCCATCTGCTTCTGTGCATGTGTGGGGGTTGTCGTGTGGACACTTGGCCGTGGAGTTGCTGAATGTGAGAGATTTTGAACTCAACATCTGTAACTTCCAAAGGTGATTCTGGAGTCAGATTTATGAGGCCACACCGTGTCTGGATCACTTACCTGTGGTCTTCACAGTGAGACGTGGAGTGAGGGAGGCTGGTTCCCTGGGTGGCTGAGTTTCAGGGTAGGTGGCCCTCTTGCTAGCACCTGCTTTAAGACAGGATTCCATGATGGCTTTCCTCTCTCTGGCTTTGTCCAGTGCAGGGCAGCTCTCCAGTGATGAGACTGCTGGCTGAACGGCTCTGCCACTCTCTAATTCTTTCACCTATCCACTCATCCACTCAGTAGATATTTAGGCCAGGTGTGGTGGCTCACACCTGTAATCCCAGCACGTTGGGGGACTGAGGCAGGAGGATCACTTGAGCTCGGGAGTTCCAGACCAGCCTGGACACCGTGGTGAGGCCTCATCTCTACAAAAAAATAAAAACAATTAGCTGGGTGTGGTGGCATGTGCCTGCAGTTCCAACTACTCAGGAGACTGAGGCGGGAGGGTTGCTTCTTCTGGTGAAGAGACCCAGAAACCCACGGGAAAGGAATCAGGTTGGAGCCACATGTGGTGACTGTGATCTCCCTCCCTCTCCCTTGTGGAGCTGGGCCTGATGCTCCTCTCTGGGGATGCGCAGACGTGGGAGCGGCCTGGTGGGGTAGATCTGGGACCAAGGAAGGGCAGGGCCTGAGGGTACAAACCCAGAAGGCTCAAGGTTCTGGAGGGAAGTCAAGGCCGGCAGCAGATCGTCCATCCCGGCGGCTGGGTGCAGACAGCAGGTGGCAGCCCTGGCAGAGGCTGGTGTCTGGGAGGCTGATGTGAACCAGCAGCAGGTGTTCCAACAGCAGGCGAGGTGGGGGGAGAGGAAGTTGAGGCAGGTGAAGTCAGAAAAATAGTTCCCCGTGGGGCCATCAGCCCTGGGGGCATGAGAAGCTGGCATGTGAACTAGGCCGCATGAGAAGGAGAAGAAAGACGCAGGTTTGGAGTCAGAGGATCCACTGGCTGACTGTGTGACTTTAGGGCATCTGGCAACCTCTCTGAGCTTTGGTTATTTCTCCAGAGAAGTGGGGAGAGTAATATGTCTCAGAGTTGTGGTACGGCTGGGTGGAGGCCAGCGTTGTGCAAGTGCTTCTTTAAACCAAAAAGAGTTGTTATGCTATAGCCTTAGCTGGGGCTGGAGTTCACAGCCTGTGGGGAGAGCTCTGGAAGGGTCCAGAGCAACCTCTAAGATGGGGGCCACACTGACAAGGGGACATGGCAGACAGAGGGCACGGCAGTGGGGAGCCTGGTGTACCGGTTAGCTTTTGCTGTGTAACAAACCACCCACTCTGTAGTGGCTTAAAACAACCCTGACTTCATTTTCCTGACTTCGAACTGGCTGGGTGGCTTTTCCAGTCTGGGCGTGCGCAGGTGGGTTGGGTGGTCTCGGGTGGCCTCACTCCTGCCTGGTGTCTCAGCTGGGAAGGCTGCAGTGTCTGGGATGGCCGGACCCTCTCCCCACGGGGTCTCTCATCTTCCAGGAGGGCAACCTTCACATGGTTGTCTCAGCAGCAAGGAAGGAAAGCCCCCATCACAAGCACTTTCCAAGCCTCTGCCCATATCACATTGCTAATATCCCACTGACCAAAGCAAGTCACATTTGTCAAGCTGGGTCGCAGGGTTTTCTGATAGCTGGTCACTGGGACATCTTGCAGGTTTTTTTTTTTTTTGAGTCAGGGTCTTCCTCTGTCGCCCAGGCTGGAGTATAGTGGCGAGATCACCGCTCACTGCAGCCTCGCCTCCTGGGCTCAAATGGTCCTCCCACATCAGCCTCCTAAGTAACTGGAACTACAGGCACCATGCTTAGCTAAAATTTTTTTCTTTTTCTTTTTTTTTTTTAGAGACAAGGTCTCACTATGTTGCCCAGGTGGGTCTCGAGTTCCTAGGCTCAGGTGTGAGCCACCGTGCCTGACCTTCTTGCATATTTTGAACTACTTAATTATGAGCTCGGGCTTCGAATGGGCATTCCCTGCCTTCTGCCACGATCAGAGGGATTGGAGTGGAGGGTGGAGGGACGAGCTTTTCATAGAAATGGCTGTGAAGCATTTCTGCTTTGTAGCCTGCCGTGGTCCCGGGTCAGGGCTGGCTCCACTGTGACCCAGCTGTGCCTCTGGCACAAGTCTGGTCCATAACGAGCCTGAGTCCCCGCTTTGCTGAGGAAGATTTTCAGAGCAGGATGAAGCAAATGGTTGACACAGAAATTCAAATCATTCTTCTGGCCCTGGGGCTTGGTACCGGTACCACTGCTCGAATCTCCTAATATGAACAATAAGAATGGCTGGGTACGGTGGCTCATGCCTGTCATCCCAGAACTTTGGGAGGTGGAGGCAAGAAGATTGCCTGAGCCCAGGAGTTCAAGACCAGCCTAGGCAACATAATGAGACCTCAGCTCTACAAAAAAATTAGAAAATTAGCCGGGTGTGGTGGCATGCCCCTGGAGTTCCAGCTACTTGGGAGACTGAGCTGGGAGTATCACCTGAGCCCAGGAGGTCGAGACCAAGTTGTGATTGTGCCACTGCACTCCAGCCTGGGCAACAGAGTAAGACCCCAATTCAAAAAAAAAAAATAGTATTAAGTCTTAGCAAAATAATAAAATATTAATATTAAGTGAAAAAAATCAGGCCCTAGGGATAGATACACACACACACACACACACACACACACACACACACACACACACACATACACACTCCACAAATCATGATTCCCCTCTTTTTTCAGGCAAAAATAACTGTATTTGTTTTAGGAATATGTAGCATATGTATGTCGAATATATGCAGATAAATTAACACTCTTTAAGTGAGAAATCAGGGAATAATGGAACAGGGAATAAGATGGTGCTTTCTGTCAGTGGGTGGATGGGCAGTGGGGTGGGCGGTGGGCCACGTGGTTAGATGTAGGATATTGTCAAGAGCTTTGTTTCTGGTCTGGGTGGCAGGTTCTTACATCTTATTATACCATCCAAAACATCTAATTTCACACCACCGTGCACAGACCAATGATGAGAACATGTGATAAACAAAGGATTGTGATGAATCCACTTCCGAGTGAGTTTACAGAGTCCCAAAATGCGTGTTGCCACCAGTCATGCTTGCTGGGTGTTTTCAGTGCTGGTGGATCAGCTGGTCAGCTTGCCCGCTGAGGTGTCTGCTTTGGATTTGATTGACTGCATGTCTAAAGTTTCCACTGGGCTGTGAAGGTTGAGCTTGGAGGGCTGTGCTTTGATATCTGTGGGTATAAGATGCTCAGGGCCGGCCACCAAAATGGACCAGCCTCTGGTGGGGTCGGGGGTCATTAAGTCAAAGATGGGGGGTGAGCAGCCTAGGAGGCCCCCTGGCTTCGCCCTGATCAAGTGAGTCTCTTTGGGAAGCTTGTCCTCCATCTGTCCATCCATGGAGCAGTTAGTGCTGGAGCCAACACGGGTGACCCTTCCAGTGCTCACATCAGGACCTCTGGGCCAGGGTTGGCACTGTGGTTGCCATGGTGAGGTTGTTGCTGCCTGAGTGCCTTTGTTCGTTCTTGAAACTCACTTCCTGGGGCTCCGACTCCCAGCACTGCCCTAGCCACAGTGGTGACACAGAGCCGGGGACGCCTCTGTCCCTCCCTCAGGAGCTCTGCAGGCTGTGCTGAGCTGATGACAGGGTCTTGTGGGGCTCCGTGGAGGCCCAACCCTTTGGGCTTGTCCCTGTCCTCAAGTGCTTCTCCTTGGCCCTACGTTGTCTGTTTCCCCCAGCAGCCTGTGGGCATCAGTCCACAATGCTGCACACCTGGCAGAGGATGGTTTAGGGGACCATGGGGCTGTGTGGGGTGCTGCTGCCCTGGCCTGTCTGGGGGAAGAGAAGGCAAAAAGGCTGTCACCTTCATTGAGCAACTGCTGTGTGCCAGGCACGGGGTCCATCTCACAGTATTGCTAAGTGGTAATATTTAAAATGGCCCCATCTCAGGGGCTTAAAATCTTTCTGCTATGAAGAACTTAAAAATATATCCTGAACCCCATCATCCATCACCCCCCTTCAGTATTTAACAGACCATTAGCAATCTTGTTTCATCCAGACCATCACACATTTCCCTCTCTCCTGAGTCATTTTGAAGTTCAGCCGCAATATGATTTTATCTGTATTTCCGTATGTATATCAAAAGATAAGAATTCGTTTTAAAAAAAAATCAGACTGCCAGGCACAGTGGCTCAAGCTTGTGATCCCAGCACTTGGGGAGGTCAAGGCGAGAGGATTGCCTGAGCCCTGGGGGTCGAGACCAGCCTGGGCAACTTGGTGAGACCTTGTCTCTACAATAAATCAGAAAAATTATCTGGGCGTGGTGATGCACACCTGTAGTTCCAGCTACTTGGAAGGCAGAGGCAAAAGGATCGCCTGAGGCCAGCAGGTCGAGGTTACTGTGGCCATGAACATGTCACTGCACTCCAGTCTGGGTGACAGAGTGAGACTCTGACTCAAAAAAAAAAAAAAAATCAGATTACTATTCTCACACCTAAAAAAAAAAGAGGAAATCATTATTTATCTGTGAATTTTTAATAAATGGTATTGGGGCATTTGGATAGTCAGTTTGAAAGATCGCCATGATCAAAACCAGAAACTATATTGTGCATATTTGAACTCAGCCATCCATTAAGAACCTTTGATGTCATCTGGACATATTTATCAAAATATTTTGGTTCTCAATAGTATAAAATAGAAAATGTGTGATTTATATAATTTATGTATAACTATTACTGTAAATTTAGCGGAAAATGCATCACGACTTTGTTTTTTTCTTTTTTTCCCACCAGTGAAACAATAAAGTTGCTATTAACAACAAAAAAAAGAAAGATTGCCATACCTCACACCATATATCAGAATAAACTCCAAGCAGATCAGAGATCTAAATGTGAAAATATAAACCATACCTGTCCTAGAAAAAACATGGATCTGTGTACGGAGAAAGCCCTCCCTAAAAAAACCCCCCAAAAACGAAAACTAGCTTCTAAATTCAGATGCATGAAAGATTAATACATTCAACCACATTAATTTTTTTGCATGACAAAAGCACCATAGGCAGAGTCAAATGACCAACTGGGGGGGACATGATTTGCAAGAGGTATCACAAATAAAGGATTAATCTTCCCAATAGAGAGCAAACATTTAAAAAATGGGAAAAAGGGGCAACCCTTTTTGGGTCCCCTCCTGCTCTGGGAGCTTCTCTGTTCTCTCAATAAATCCTGCTTTCTTAAAAAAAAAAAAAATTAAGAAAAAGAAACCAAGACCTGATAGAAAAATTGGCAAAAGACACGAATAGACGGTTCACAGTAAAAAGATATCCAGATGGCCCTTACACATTTGAAGAGATGCTTGGCTTCACTCATAATAGGCAGGATGAAAATTCAGCCCCACTGAGAGCTCAGACCTCGTCCTGTGAGTGGCAGACATTCAAGGTTTGAGCAGCACTCTGGTGGTGAGCTTCAGGAGAATCTCACACACAGTGCTGGCGGGGGCTCATTGGCCCAAGTCCCATGGAGGGGAATTGGTCAATATCTAAGAAAATCACATGTGTATTCAGTGCTTGACCCAGCAAGAGTTCTAGGAATTTACATGGAAGCTCTTCTGCACGGATAGAGAACACAACGCCAGATCGTTCACTGCAGCATTGCTTCCAATTGCAAAATCTTAGAAACAACCTAAAGACTCAAGGAGACTGGTTGAATAAATCACAGCACTCTAGTCACGCAACGGAGTCAAATGCAGTCATTTAACAAATAATAATAGAGGAAGTTCTCTGTGTTGTGGCGTGGAGTGATTTCTAGGCCATGTTGTTAAGTAAAAAGTTAGACAAAATAGCCAAACTAATTGAACAAAAAGAAACAAAAACCCCAAGTTATCAGAGTATATACAGTGTTCGAACTTAAAAAAAAAAAAAGAAAGAAATGGAAATATTTACTTTTGTGGGGGAAAAAGATAGAATAAATCAGAAACTAAATGAAAATAATTACCTTCAGGGTGTGGGTTTGAAGAGGTAGAAGAAATGTGGCTGGAATGAAACTTATTTGTGTTTACTTTATTTTATTTTATTCTTTTTGAGTTGGAATCTTACTCTGTCGTCCAGACTGGAGTGCAGTGGCCGCTCCCGGCCACCTCAGCCTCTACTTGCTGAGCTCCGGTGATCCTTCCGCCTTAGCCTTCCAAGTAGCTGGAACTACAGGCGCACGTTGCCACACCCAGCTAATTTTTTGGTTTATTGTAGAGATGAGGTCTCGCCAAGTTGCCCAGGCGGGTCTCGAACCCGTGGGCTCAGGCAGTCTACTCACCTCAGCCTCTCAAAGCGCTGGGATTACAGGCTGAGCCACCGAGCCTGGCTGCATTTACTTTTTTATGCAGAGTTGAAATCTGAACCATGTGAATGTGTGTATTCAAAAAATAAGATTAAAATGAAAAAAGCAAACCCTAAAACCAGATGTGACTCTATCCATGTATCAACTTATTAGCATAATCATATGGAAATAAGAATTCATTCAAGAATCTTTGCCCCAAAACCCAGAATTTATTTATAAAAAATTGCCTATTTGTTCTTAAATGTTTAAAATTTCAGTCACCTTCAAAGTATTTTCCCTGTGACGCAATACACCTATTGAAGCACTTTTTCCACTGCTCAATATAGTTTTTGACTTGTCGATTTTTTTTTTTTTTTTTTGAGTTGGAGTCTCACTCCGTCACCCAGACTGGAGTGCAGCGGCCGCTCCCGGCCACCGCAGCCTCGACCTGCTGGGCTCCGGCGATCCTTCCGCCTCACCCTTCCGAGTAGCTGGAACGACAGGCGCGCGCTACCACGCCTGGATAATTTTTGACTTATTGTAGAAATGAGGTCTCGCCAAGTTGCCCAGGCGGGTCTCGAACCCGCGGGCTCAGGCAATCCACTCACCTCAGTCTCCCAGAGGCGCGGGATGACAGGCTGAGCCACCAAGCCCGGCTGACTTGTCGATTTTGATACCTTTTTATTTCACCTCTTCTACATCAGCAAAACATTTCCCTTTAAGGACTTTTTCCATCTGGGAGAACAAAAAAAAGTCCTTCAGGGCAAGATCAGGCGAATAGGGAGAGCAGGACATGGGGGCCATGCCGTTTTTGGTTAAAAACTGCTGAACACTCAGCGTAGTGGCCAGGTGCGTTGTCATGTTGGAATAACCAGTCACCTTTAAACCACAACTTGGTATTTCTTCTGCAAATCGGGATGCAACATTTTCAGAATTTCCAGATGAAAACTTTAGTTGACCATCTGATCTGGAGGAGCAAATTCTGACTGTACTAAAAGGGATCTGCTCTCCAAAAGATAATTCCAGGTTTTTTTGGGGGGTCTCCTCTTGTATTGCAAGGCTGTACTATTTAATACAGTAGCTACTAGCTGCATATGGCTATTTATTTAAATATTAAATTAAAATACCTGCTATGGCTTGAATGTTTATGTCCCCTCCAAAATTCACTTGGAAACTTAATCCCGTGTTATATTAATGGGGTCTGTGGGAACTGATTAAGTCATAAGGGCAGAGCTTTCATGAAGGGATTTCTGACATCCTGAAAGGGCTGGAGGGAACCAGGTATGCCCTTTCGTCCTTCCACTTCTGCCATGTAAGGATGCAGCAAGAAAGTTCTTACCAGACACCAGATACCAGCACCTTGGCCTTGGACTTCCCAGCCCCCAGAAGTGTAAGAAACACACTTGTATGATTTATACATCACCAGGCTCAGGTATTTTGTTATAACAGTAAAAGGAGACTGAGACAGTACTTAAACTAAAGTGCTTAGATAAAATTAAAAATTCTGGCTAGGTGCAGTAGCTCATTCCTGTAATCCTGCACTTTGGGAGTCTGAGGTGGGCAGATTGCTTGAGGCCAGGAGTTTGAGACCAGCCTGGGCAACATAGTGAGACCTTGTCTTTACAGAAAAATTTTAAAATTACCAGATATGGTGGTATGCACCTGTAGTACCAGCTGCTTGGGAGACTGAGGCAGAGGGATCACTTGAGCACAGGAGTTTGAGGCTGTAGTGAAGTATGATCATGCCACTGCATGCCAGCTTGGGCGACAGAATGAGAACCTGACTAAAAAAAAAAAAAAATTAAAAATTCAGTTCCTCGGTCCCACTTACCACATTCAGGTGCTCAGTAACCACATGTGGCTAGTGGACCATATTGGACAGCAGAGCTGCTGTTAATGCTGCCAGTTATTTGAGGTATTGACATTTGGAGGAAAAGAGAATTGTAGATAAATTTTAATTTTTTTTTTTTTACTTAGTAGATTTGTGATAGGTAGTACAGGAGGGTCCCAACATACCAACGAGTTTGGTTCCGAGAGTGTGTGTATAAGTCCGATTTGTTTTAAGACCAACAAAGTTAGCCTAGGTACTCAACCAACACAATTGAGTATATAGTACTGTATATATTTAGTAAGCTATACTGATGCCTGGTAAAGATAAATAATACCTGAAAAAGCAGGTGTGTGTTGTTAAAGTTCGTAACTTGAAGGTTCGTATGTAGGGGACTTACTGTATAGCAACTTCAAAACTTTTTTGAATACTGAACGATAGAATAAGGAAGTAAATCTATTGGGAAATAAATTCTCATCGAAGGAAAAGAAAGATACAGACATAGAATGGAGGAAGATGAGGAACATCTTGTAGAGTCTGATTTTAATTGGAGCTATCCGTGTCAGCTAAGTCTACAATAAAATCAAAAAATTAGCTGGGCATGGTAGCGTGCGCCTGTAATTCCAGCTACTCGGAAGGCTGAGGTGGAAGGA
>NW_007260465.1:96229-99885 GCF_000164805.1 Carlito syrichta
TGAGGTCTCGCCAAGTTGCCCAGGTGGGTCTCGAACCCACGGGCTCAGGCAATCCGCTCATCTCAGCCTCCCAAAGCGCTGGGATTACAGGCTGAGCCACCTAGCCCAGCTATGATCCCATATTCTTAGAATTGTCAGCCTTTCAAGTTGTGAAGCTTCCTTAGAAATTGTTGATTCTTGCCGGGCCCAGTGGCTCAGCCTGTAATCCCAGCGCTTTGGGAGGCCGAGATGAGTGGATTGCCTGAGCCTGAGGGTTTGAGACCAGCCTGGGCAACTTGGCGAGACCTCATCTCCACAATAAATTTAAAAAAATTAACCGGGCGTGGTAGCGTGCGCCTGTAGTTCCAGCTACTTGGAAGGCTGAGGCGGAGGGATCACTGGAGCCCAGCAGGTCGAGGCTGCGGTGGCTGGGAGCGGCCACTGCACTCCAGTCCGGGTGACGGAGTGAGACTCCAGCTCAAAAAAAAAAAAAAAAAAGAAATGCTAAGAACTCTTGAAGCCGGGCCCGGTGGCTCAGCCTGTAATCCCGCGCCTTTGGGAAGCTGAGGTGAGTGGATTGCCTGAGCCCGCGGGTTCGAGACCCGCCTGGGCAACTTGGTGAGACCTCATCTCTACAATAAATCAAAAAATCAGCCGGGCGTGGTAGCACATGCCTGTAATTCCGGCTACTTGGAAGGCTGAGGCGGAAGGATCGCCGGAGCCCAGCAGGTCGAGGCTGCGGTGGCCGGGAGTGGCCACTGCACTCCGATCTGGGCAACAGAGTGAGACTCCAACTCAAAAAAAAAAAAAAGAAAAAGAAATGATGCCCCAGAAGCAGTGAGTATCGAGTCCCCAAATCTTGATTTCGTTCTTTTTTTTGAGTTGGAGTCTCACTCTGTCACCCAGCCTGGAGGGCAGTGGCACACTCCTAGCCACCACAGCCTCAACTGGCTGGGCTCTGGCAGTCCTTCTGCCTCAGCCTTCCAAGTAGCTAGGACTACAGGCATGCGTCACCATGCCTGGCTAATTTTTTGATTTATTGTAGAGATGAGGTCTTGCCAAGTTGCCCAGGCTTGTCTTGAACCCACGGGCTCAGGCAATTCTCTCACCTCAGCCTCCCAAAGAGCTGGGATTATAGGCATGAGCCACTGCACCCAGCCCAGATCTTGATTTCTAAACACCCTTCCCTGGTCAGACATGGTGGCTCACACCTGTAATCCCAGTACTTTGGGAGGCAGAGATGAGTGGATTGCCTGAGCCTGAGGGTTCGAGACCAGTTTGAGCAACGTGGCGAGACTGCGTCTCTACAATAAATCAAAAAATTAGCTGGGTGTGGTGGCACACGCCTGTAGTTCTAGCTACTTGGAAGGCTGAAGTGGAAGGATCGGCTGAGTGGCTGTGAGCAGCATGCCACTGTACTCCAGCCTAGCCAACAGAGCGAGACTCTGACTCAAAAAAAAAAAAATGAAATTAAATAAACACCCTTCCCTACCAAAAGGCATTAGCGTTCCTTGAGACACTGCTGACGCCAGACCCGGGGCAGGAAAGAGCCTGTGCTGGAGCGGAAGGTGGGGGCTCAGGGCCTGATGGGAATGTGAGTACACAGTGCATGGGACTCTCTCTGGGCCAACTGGGTACACTGAGCCAATGAAGACAGTGATCAGCATGGATTAGAACATGCCGAGTTAAAAAATCCACAGGTGCTACTGAGAGACAGGGAAGGAGAGGGAAGGGAAAGCTCATCCATAGCCAACTATAATAAGCATGGAAGCCGTGATGGGGTTAAATAATCACTATTTTCAATGTCCGGTTTAATAACTGATTCAGGCAAGGGTTGTAAATGGATGCTAAGCCCATTGCTGAAGGATTATTGGGCAACAGGATTGTCACATGGTCTCAAAGTCTGGGAAAGACAGATCACCTATGCAGAACTCTTGCCAAAAGGATTAACCTCGGTCTAATCATGAGAAAACGAAAATGTACCCAAACTGCAAAAGTTATTGGGGTCTGTTGTCGATTAAAGGATAATAAAAAGATGTGTCAACCAAATGCAACACATGATCATTGATTAGATCCCAGATTAGAGAGAGAAAAAAAAAAACTATAAAGGATACTTTTGGGACAATATTGAACATTTGAATAGGGTCTGTCTATTAGATAATATATTACTATATCAATGTTAAATTTCTTGCATGTGATAATGGTATTGTGACTTGTGCAGCAGAATGTCTTTGTTCTTAGGAGAAGCATGCGGAAATACTTTGGGATGAAATGACTTGTGTTGTCTGTAGTGATCTTTCAAAGATTCAAAGGAGGCCAGGCACAGTGACTCATGCCTGTAATTCCAGCACTTTGGGAGACTGAGGTGGGAGGATCACTTGAGCCCAGGAGTTTGTGACCAGCCTGGGCAACAAAGCAAGACTCCAGTTTCTACACAAACTAGAAAAATAAGCTGGACGTGGCAGCACATGCCTGTAGTTCCAGCTACTTTGGGATGCTGGGTTGGGAGGATTGTCTGAGGTCAAGGCTTCAGTGAGCCGTAATTGTGCCATTCCACTTAGCCTAGGTGACAGAGTGAGACCCTGACTCAAAAAAAAAAAAAAAAAAAATGGATTCAGCAGGGAAAAAAGGTCTTCATATATCTTCCTGAAGTGGAACTCCTTTCTTCCTGACCCACCTAACCTAACTGTCCCCACTGGGCTGGTCGTGGTCAGAGGCTTCCTCTTTCCTTTTCTGAGAACTTGTCTGGAGCCCAGAGCCAGCAGAGTGACAGGCAGGGGCAGTGTCCTCTGCTGGCACCCTGGCGTCCTCATCCCGGGCTACGGGTTTCCAAGGCCCCACCCAGACATGGGTTCAGGTGGGAAAAGCTGTCCTTGAACTCAGATGCAGAGTCCTGGAGGCTGACTTAATAATTTCTGGTGACTCTGTGGCAGGAGGTAGACACAAAGGTCTGTCCTTCGGGTGCTCCCTACCCTAAACCAGTCCTCATCATTAATCTGGGGGAGAAAGGACCCTGGCGGTGTCCATGCCCGCGTGTGTGGCTGCTCGTGTATGAGGAGCTGCAGCCATCCCAGGAGCAATGCTGGGGGTGGGGGCGAAAGTCAGGATTTGGGCCAGGCCGTGATCCACGCCAGTAATCCCAGCACTTGGGGAGGCTGAAGCGGGAGAATCGATTGAGCCCAGGAGCTGGAAGACAGCCTGGGCAACAGAGCGAGACCTCGTCTCTACAAAATAAGTTAGCCAGGTGTGGTGGTGTGTGTCTGTAGTCCCAGATCCTTGGGAGGCTGACACAGGAGGATTGCTTGAACCCAGGAATTGGAGGCTGCGGTGAGCCATGGTTGAGCCCTTGCACGCCAACTTGGGCAGCAGAGGGAGACCCCCCAACTCCAAATAAGTAAGGAAGTCAGGATTTGGGGCAGGAGCTGAGGGAGGGCGCTGTTGGGTGTCCCAGGTATCCCGGGGAGGCGCCCAGCCTCACCACATCTGCCTCCACCCGCAGGCCCACGAGAGGCTGGAGGAGACGAAGCTGGAGGCTGTGCGCGACAACAACCTGGAGCTGGTGCAGGAGATTCTGCGCGACCTGGCGCAGCTGGCGGAGCAGAGCAGCACCGCCGCCGAGCTGGCCCGCATCCTGCAGGAACCCCACTTCCAGGTTCCCGACTGCCGGGCCGGTGCGG
>NW_007260465.1:99905-101588 GCF_000164805.1 Carlito syrichta
CTGCCCCATCCTCCCTTCTCTGCCCGCCACCCAGTCCCTCCTGGAGACGCACGACTCTGTGGCCTCCAAGACCTATGAGACGCCACCCCCCAGCCCCGGCCTGGACCCGACGTTCAGCAACCAGCCCGTGCCTCCCGACGCGGTGCGCATGGTGGGGATCCGTAAGACAGCCGGAGAGCACCTGGTGAGGGGGCTGGGCAGGGGTGGAGGCGGGCCTGGTGGGGGCAGAGAGGGCTGAAGGCGGAGACGGGGCCGGCCTTGCCCAGAGGAGGGCCCGTGCAGACCCAGGAGGCCACGGCCACTGCATGCGTACCCGTTGTCCGGTGCGCTCCAGTCTACCTCCCTTCCTTCCATTGGTGCCTTCCTGCAAGTGGAGATTTTGGGCAGAAGGATGGAAGAGACCGGGGAGGGGCAGGATGGAGGGCTAGGAGACCCATTCGAGATTCTGACTCGAGCAGTTGGGGGCTCCTCTTACACGCCCTCCACCTTCCAGGGCGTGACGTTCCGCGTGGAGGGCGGCGAGCTGGTGATCGCGCGCATTCTGCACGGGGGCATGGTGGCCCAGCAGGGCCTGCTGCACGTGGGCGACATCATCAAGGAGGTGAACGGGCAGCCGGTGGGGAGCGACCCTCGCGCACTGCAGGAGCTCCTGCGCAGCGCCAGCGGCAGCGTCATCCTCAAGATCCTGCCCAGCTACCAGGAGCCCCATCTGCCTCGCCAGGTGGGCACTCCCGCCAGCCCCTCGCCCAGGGCAGGGTCCTAGGCGAGGCTGAGCCTCGCTGCCAGGGTCACGGGTCTCATGGAGCCCCTCCTCTCCAACCGGGAGGGACGGGCCCTGCAGGCGGGGGCAGCTGACCACAGCCACCGACTGGCCTCCGCGTGCAGCGCACGTGCAGGTGCTTGTGCGTTTGCCTGCATTTTGCTTGGGCACTCTTGCACATATGCGAGGCGGTGCGCAAGTGCCCGGGCGTTCCAGTGCGTCTGCGTGGTGGGCCAACGTCTTTGCGGGCATGTGCGTGTGCGCATGGTGGCGGTCTCACGTGTCCTGGACTGCTGCCTCTTGGTGGCTTGTGGCTGTCTGGCTGCTCCGCCCCCCTCTCCTATTGGCTGTTTCGCCCTCTAGCCGACCGCTCCTCCGAGGGTTGGGAGTGGGTGCCGGGGTCCTGTCCTTTACTGAGTGATCCCACATCCTCTGTCCTGAGATCTGAATCCCTTAGTTCTAGACACGAAGGGAGGCTGTTACCAGGGGTGCACTGGGCAGGTCTGGAGGCCTTGCTCCTCTAGGACAGCGACAGCACCAGTGCCTCTTGTGTCTTTGTGAGGGGAGGGGGCACTGGGTGGAATCCCGTCCCCAGCTTTCCCCGCCTCCTCCCCTGACCCTTTGCTGATTCCTGGGCCCAGGTCTTTGTGAAATGCCACTTCGACTATGACCCGGTCCGAGACAGCCTCATCCCCTGCAAGGAAGCGGGTCTGCGTTTCAACGCTGGGGACTTGCTCCAGATTGTAAACCAGGATGACGCGAACTGGTGGCAGGTGAGCCCTGGGCGCTTCTGCAAGCTCCCAGGTGTGGGGTGTGGGAGAGGGGGGGCACGGGGGGCGGTCCTCTGGCTCAGGCCGTCTTCGCTCCTGTCCGCTGCAGGCGTGCCACGTGGAAGGGGGCAGCGCAGGACTCATCCCCAGCCA
>NW_007260465.1:101676-113134 GCF_000164805.1 Carlito syrichta
CCCAACTCCCTGTGGCCAGGAACCCTATGTGGCAGCCTTTCAGGAAAGAAGAAGAAGCGGATGATGTATTTGACCACCAAGAATGCAGGTGGGTATTCGAGCCCCGCCCCCAATCTGGCATCTCCCTTCCCCTTGCTGCTCCTGGCCAGTGGCTTGCGAGTGTGCTCGCCTGGCTCAGGTGCTGCCAGCCTCGTCCCAGGCCCTGCCCGGTTCCGCCCTCCCCTCCCTGCGCCCCGGTCCCAGTCCCAGCCTCCCAGCCTCGGCCTCCCTGAGTGGTCTGCCCCTTCCCCACCGTGCAGCCCGGTGAGCAGTGCCATCTCCCTGTGTCCAGAGTTCGACCGCCATGAGCTGCTCATTTACGAGGAGGTAGCCCGCATGCCCCCGTTCCGCCGGAAAACGCTGGTGCTCATTGGGGCACAGGGTGTAGGCCGCCGCAGCCTCAAGAACAAGCTCATCATGTGGGATCCGGACCGCTACGGCACCACGGTGCCCTGTGAGTGGGAGCTGGGCACTGCTGGTCAGGGAACGAGGGGCAGGGCCTGCCCTGGGGGCATCTGCACGGGCACCAGGTCAGGCGGGACCTTTGGGTGTGCAGGGTGCCCATGCGCCCTCCCTGGGTGGAGGGGGGAACGGCAGGCTCAGGAGGGGTGCGGGGAATGTCCCGGGTGGTCCACCGAGCTAGGCTGGCCTCACCTTTCCTTCCCTCGTTTCACTTGCTCAAAGCCATGAAAAAAGTGAGTGCCCGGCTGGGGACCCCAGGGGAGACAGGGCTAGGAGCTGCATGTGGCCTTGTGGAAGACGGAGCCTCTTGGTGTCAGAACCAGCAGGGGTGGGGGAAGCTCCTGGCTGCCAGACCGAGCGCGCAGCCCCAGTCGGCTTGGCCCTTGCTGTGTGGCTTTGGGCTGCACACTGCCCTTTCTGGCCCTCAGCCGTCCATCTGCGCGCACGGGGTTGGACCAGGTGCTCTGTGAAGGTCCTCCCAGCAAGGACGCCTCGTGCCTTTGCGTGGGGGCCAGTGGTGAGGACGGGTGTGTGTGAAGGCAGCTGTGCTGGCAAGGTGGGGGGCAGGCTGTGCCCCTGCGGCTGAGGGCGGGGAGCCCGGGCGGGCGTGTCCACGCGCATTCGAGGTGCTGTGGCCGGCCTGCGCTCATTCTGCCTCCCCCCAGACACATCCCGGCGGCCCAAGGACTCAGAGCGGGAGGGCCAGGGCTACAGCTTTGTGTCCCGGGGGGAGATGGAGGCCGACATCCGGGCTGGGCGCTACCTGGAGCACGGCGAGTACGAGGGCAACCTGTACGGCACCCGCATCGACTCCATCCGGGGCGTGGTCGCCGCCGGCAAGGTGTGCGTGCTGGACGTCAACCCCCAGGTACCGCCGGCCTGGCCTCCCCAGGCTGCCCAGCGACCCTGCGCTACCCCCAGGCATTTCCAGGCTCTTGTTCTTGTCGTCCGCTCCCCCCCCGCCCCGTGCACCTGCTGCAGCTTTGGCGGGCGGGGTGGGGTTTGCAGAGCTCTGAGCTCAGGCGTCCCTCTGCTGGCCACGCCTGGTACGGCGGCTCCCAGGCCGCAGGTGGGAGCGCCGCGGAGGCCCAGGAGAGACTCCGCCCTCAACTGCTCAGGGGGCCCCGCCCGCCTAGAACCTCGTTCCCAGCCTCCCAGGTCCCCCGCGTCTCCTCCAGTTACCCCCCTCCCCAGCTGCCTCCAAGCTGCCGGCCTCCCGTCCCTTCGTGTCCCAGAAGCCCAGGCCTCTGCCTCCACGCCCAGATTGCCTTCCTCCAGCCCAGCTGCGGGGATGGACTCACGACCCCCCCCCCCCGTCCCTCCCGCAGGCGGTGAAGGTGCTGCGAACAGCCGAGTTTGTCCCGTACGTGGTATTCATCGAGGCCCCCGACTTTGAGACCCTGCGGGCCATGAACCGGGCCGCACTGGAGAGTGGAGTGTCCACCAAGCAGCTCACGGTGAGGGCTCTGAGGCTGCTGGGTGGTGGGGGCCGCCCCAGCTGATGAGGAGAGGGTGGAGGGGAGGGAGAGTGCCCACTAGAGCCACCAGCCAGAGGAGACTGGATCCCGCTTTAGACACCTGGGAAGGGAGGTGTGAGAGAGGAAGTGAGGTGGCCGGGACACAGCTAGCCGGGGCGCGGGGGCTTTGACTCCGGGCCTCTGGGTCCACTCTGCAGGGGCAGAGCGCTGGCCAGAGCGGGGCCAGGGGAAGGTCTGTGGGCTCGGGCTGCTTGCCACTGGGGGAAGGCTGGAGGGAGGCCAGAGGCGGGAAGGCGGGCTGGAGGGCCGAGTTAGCACCAGGGCGACGCGTCCAGGGGAGAGGCTGCAAGCCGGCGTCTCAGGACTTCAGCCCGCGCCCGCCCCCCACCTTCTGCTGCGGTCCCAGGAGGGGCGGGGTCTGCAGCTCTCTGAGCCCAGCGCTCCCTCTGCTGGCCACGTCTGGCACCGCAGCCCCCTCAGCCCTGGGGCCCAGGAGAGGCGGTCTGGGCCGGCTCCCTTTTGCTGGCGATCCCTGAGGGAGCGCAGCCCCTCCCTGGTGCCCTCTCTGGGCACCTTCTCCCTGGCAGCAAACGTGGCCAACTGGAGCCGCTCGGACGAGGTGGCTCTGGCTTATTTCAGCCAGTTGCCAAGTTCCCTTCCCCACCCCTGCTTGGCCAGCTCCCACGGGGCTGGGGTGGGGGTTGCCTTGGGCGTGGGCTGCCCTGGTACCACCTGTGCCCTGATGCCGGCCCCTCGCGCTGCATAGGGAAGGGGGCCAGTCACACCGGAGGGACCACCAGCTCACAAGTCAGGCAGACCCTGTTCAGCCCCTGGCTGGCTATGGGACCTCCTCAGACCTCAGCGTCCTCTGTTGTACACAGGAGATAACTCTCCCCACCTTGCAGTGCTGCCATGACGAGGATGTGGGTCACAGGCGTCTAGTGCCGTGCCTGGCACCTGCTAAAGCTCGTTTCCATCCTTCTTTCCCTGCACCCACCGCTTGCCCATGGTTAAAGGCAGCCACCTTGGGGTATGCAGGGAAGGCCATGCTCCTGCCTCCCAGCCAGGGAGCCCACTGTGGCCGGGGCGGGGGTGCGGGGCGGTGGGAGACAGTGGAGCATGGACGGGACCTTCTCCTAGCCAGGGAGCCCACTGTGATTGAGCTTGGAAAGGGGAGGTAGGGCAGCCTGTCGATCCTCCTGGCCGTGGGGGTGACTGGCGGGCACTGACGGGAGGGAGGTCCCTCGTGCCCTGGCAGGATGCAGACCTGAGACGCACAGTGGAGGAGAGTGGCCGCATCCAGCGGGGCTATGGGCACTACTTCGACCTCTGCCTGGTCAACAGCAACCTGGAGCGGACCTTCCGGGAGCTCCAGGCGGCCATGGAGAAGCTGCGGACGGAGCCCCAGTGGGTGCCCGTCAGCTGGGTGTACTGAGGCTGCACACTCCTTCCTCAGCTGCCTGCTGGCGACCCAGGACCAGAACCCTTCCACTTCCTTCCTGCCACTCCCCGCCGCGACCCTGAGCCCCTGTGCCTGGCTCTCCGTGGGTGACAGCTCCCAGCGGGCCTCACTGCCAGGGAGGCGGGTGTTCATGGGGCACCTCTGTGCCCAGGTGCTGCCCACTCCCCGTGTCCACCGGCCACCAGCTATCCCTCTCGGAGGGCCATGCTGCTCCTAGGAGTGTCAGAGTCACCCCCGTGTTGCTCAGTCCAGAGAAAAGCTGCTTGGTGCCCCCTGCCACCGAGCCCCAGCCGCTGGCTCTCTTCTGGATGGGTCAGGGTCAGGCCCAGCCCATTTCCAGGCTCTCCCTCTCTCATCCCTGCGTCCTGGGAGCTGTTTCCATGTGGCCTGGAGGCCCGGCAGGCCAGGGCGGTGGTGCCAGCCTGGTGCCATTTTGAAGGCTGAGGGGGCCGAAGCGTGAGCCAGTGGCCACAGCTGGGGACAGTGCAGCTCTCGGCTGCCTCAGGAAGGGTCAGGGTCCCGGAAGCAGATACCTCTGCGCCCTACCCTCCTCCACAGC
This sequence comes from Carlito syrichta, assembly GCF_000164805.1. Taxonomy (NCBI): domain Eukaryota; kingdom Metazoa; phylum Chordata; class Mammalia; order Primates; family Tarsiidae; genus Carlito; species Carlito syrichta. Next base: position 105,677 of record NW_007260465.1, read on the forward strand.
TTCTCACTGCCGAAGTCTCTCCTCACACTTCTCCAATGTGCCCTGACAGGTCAGGCCTGCTCCCCGTAGGGTGAAGCTGGCGGGGCCGTGGGCTCAGCCAGGTGGGGCAGCATGGGGGGCCGGCCCTGCGACCGGGCACCTGCTGTGACCCCGAAGAGCTCCAGGCACCCCACGACCCACAGCGGGAACATGTCTGGACTCCGTGTGTGGGGCCTGGGTCCGGTTTCACCTCTCCGGATAGGTCAGGGTAGCCCACTCCATCAGGGCTGCCAGGTTGGAGGGGCTGAGGGGGCTGCAGGGGCCTGTGTGGGTACCCGGTCACAGAGCTCGGGCTTGAGGACTGGTGCCCTCCAGCAAGTTCCTCGCACACGACACCAGGGGGAGACATCCGCTCGGTGGCATGGGCCCCTAGTGGTTTCACGTGCCAGGTGTCTGGTCTGTTTCCAGCACCAGGGCAGTGGTTGGCAAGTTTAATTTTAGGGGCAGGAGGCGAAGGGTTGTTTAGTTCTGGGGGTCACTCTCTGGGGCCCCTTTCTGGGGGCTCCCTCTTAGCCCAGATTCCAAAGCCTGGGCTCTCCCAAGGCCCCCCACTCTCCATTGTGCCCCCCTCCCCCGTGCCACCCTCCTGTCCTTGGGGAGGGCAGCTTGTAAAATAGGAGAATCCCCTTTAAGAAGAGAATGCCGTCCTGGACTTCCATGGGCGCCCCACCCCTCACCCTTCTCCATGATCCTTCCTGGGGTGACCCTGTCCTCAGGGGATCACACGGGACACCTCACCCACCCCTGTGCCTCCCAGTTCTTCTGAGTGTCTAACTAGCCTTCGCTGCAGCGTCAGCCAAAGCTGGCCCCTGGACCACTGTGTGCCCGTTTCCTAGGGAAGGGGGGGATAAACAGAATATTTATTACAGATGTTAGAAATATATTTATTCTATTAGGAACTCATTTGCATTTGCATAGGATGTGCACAGGAGGGGTAAGGTCGGCCTCTCCCACCTCGTCTGTGTGGTCAGTGTCCTTTCATCCTCCGTCCTGCTGCCCCCTGCGTCACCCTCAGCCGAAGGGGAGGGGAGCGGGGAGACAGTGAGCTGTTTTCCTGCCAGCCTGAGGCTGTGGGAGCATCTGCCAGACTCTGGAAGCCCCCTGACCGAGGGACCATCATCTCTGTTGGGGATGGAGTTGGCACCTGCCCTCACGGCTCTGTCACCTCTAGTGGTGCCCAGAGGGCAGGGCTGGGCCCCTCCTGTCCTGTCTTTTCCCAGTCCTCCCTCTGGGTGGTCTCCTGCCTCCCTGGCCCGCGCCCCGTCCACTCCCCTTCCAGCACTTGCCGGGTAGGGGCAGAGGCTGTCTGATCCTTGGTTCACCCAGGCGAGGCTGGGTTGGAACAGGTGTGCGTGCCCTGCTTGCGCCTCCCGGCTCTGTGACTGTCCTGCCTCCTCTCAGTGTGGACTCTTGCGTTTGGAGACCTCAGAACGAGGACCCTGTCGCCCGCTGTCCACACCCAGGCCCAACCCCTTCCCCCTCCCCCCTCCTCTCCCCACTCCCTCAGTCATCCACTTCTCAAGTTTTCTCTCTGGTTTTCTTTCTATTCCTCCGATTAAATGTGGAAGCAGAGGCTCCGGGCTCCCTCGTCTTTGTCTGGGTCAGGGCGGGGGGCGGTTTTGGGGAGGGTGAGCCCTGGGAGCACCGCACGGGTGACTGTGGCGTGGGAGTTGGGTGACACGCCTTTGTCTGGCTGCCTTTTCCCCGTCCCGTCCCTCCCTGCTCCCCCATCCCTCCCCGCTCCCCCGTCCCCATATGATACTCTGTGTAAATGCTCATGCCCAGGAGTCTGTGAGCATCTGAGGGGCCGGAGGGTTTGGAGACGTTGAGGTAACCTACTCAGCTCCACCCAGAACTTGTGGGGCCTTCATTGGGTCCCCCCGCCTCTCCGGGCCTCAGTCGCAGCCTCTGAACGTGTCACGGAGGCTGACGCAATGACTGATTCCAGGTGCTCAACCACAGGGGCCATAGGTGGCACCGGAATGTCACCCAGGTGTCACCACAGGGCTGCGTGTGTGGTGAATCCTCCAGGGTGAAGGGGTCAGGCTTCCTCTCCACCTGACTTCTTCGGAGACCCCGGCGGGCCATGCCTTCTGGATCATGGAGGATTCTCAGGAGGGGACATTGGCGAGTCCCTTCTCCCTGCCGTGCTGGTTTCCCCAAAGCGTCCACCACACGGGACGGGCATGGGCAGCCGTGGGGGCTCCAGGCGCCCCCCCTTGCAGCTCTGGTGGGAACTGAGCATTGATTATTAAATGCTCCCATTCTGAAGGGCCCTGACTGTTTGTGTTGGACAAAGAATGTGTCTCGGGCCAACTTTTCTCCTGGGGTCCCCCTTGGCTCCGCCCCCTTCCCACCTCCTGGGCACCCTGGAAACTCATCGTTCCTCTACTAAGCAACTCTGTGCTTGTATTTTTGTCCGGTGGTTCTCAACCCTGGCTGCACCCTAGAATCACCTGGAGCGCGGAGGCTAGGAACAGTTGCCCAGGGTCCCCTCCGGAGCAATTAAATCAGAAGTTCAGGAGAGGCCAGCCCTCCCCACAACCACATCTCGGTGACTTTGCCTGCATGGTTCACTGAAGGGTCACGCGTGGGTTGAGTGGCACTCCCAGCGGTAACTCAGGGATTGCGCCTCTTCCCATCTCGTGACACCATCACCTTTGACGAGTGGACCCACAGTGTCACTGAAGAGGAGGAGGGAGTGTCTCTCGTGGCTGTTACGGGCTAGGCCCGTGGGCCCACATCTATCAGGAAGAGGAGGCAAGACGCAGCCGGTCTTGGCCAGGTGGAGTGGAGCCTGGGAAGAGGTTTGTTTCAAAGCTCCCCAAGCAAGTCATTTTTTTTTTTTTTGAGTCAGGGTTTCACTCTGTTGCCCAGGCTAGAGTGCAGTGGCACAATCACGGCTCACCACAGCCTCAGCTTCCTGGGCTCAGGTGAGCCTTCTGCCTCAGCCTCCTTAGTAGCTAGGACTACAGGTGTGCGCCACTATGCCTGGCTAATTTTAAAATTTTTTTGTAGAGATGAGGTCTCTGTTGCCTAGGCTGGTATATTTATTTAATGCTGACAATAAAGCTGTGTTCTCCAAAGGGGGACCTCCAGAACGTGGAAACTCCAAAACTCTGTTTTCAATGGTTTACAAGGAATATGCCCACCTGGACAAACTCCTTCGAAATTTTCTTTTCTTAAAAGAGATGGGGTCTCGAACACCTGGCCTCAAGTGATCCTCCTGCCAATGGCCTCTCAAGTAGCTGGGATTATAGATGTGTGGCACCATCTATAATCATCTGACTTAGACATGTTCTAAGACCCCAAAACTGCCAATGCCTACTGGTCACTCTGTGACCCTCTGATACTGTGGTCATGTTTCTGTTCGACCCTCACCCCATCCTTGGGACGCTGTGGTTATGTTTCTGTGCTGTGTCCCCCAGTAAATGTGAGCTCCCAGCGGGCACAGGCCAAGCTATCTTATCCCTTGCCACAATAAGAACCAACCCAAACCTACTGATTTGAACACATGAGTACAACTAACTGAAGCTACATTTGTTGACTTTTTTTTTTTTTTTGCCTGAAAAACTCCTGAGTTGGGAAGTATTCTCTGAACTTCTGAGCAGGAAAAGGTCTTAAAAGATCCAGTGTGACTTCCCTATTTTTGTGAAGGAAGCAGACTCTTTATGCTGGGTTGGGGGTAGTTCTGAACCCTGTAACCAGTTAGGAAACAGAGACTTAGTTCTCTTTCTCACCACTGGCTTCGTTGACCCTTCGCATAAATTCATGATAAAGGACCTAGAAACATCTTGAAGTCTGACCTCTCTGCGACAATACAAAATGATAAAGGCAAATTTGGCACAAATTAGGTAAATGACATAAAACTTTCATCACGAGCATGCATGTAAATGACATATGAAAGGAAATGAATTTGTATTACCTTAGAGACAAAAGGCTGAGTGTGGTGGCTCATGCCTGTAATCCCAGCATTTTGGGAAGCAGAGGCAAGAGGACTGCCTGAGCCAAGGGCTTCAAGACCAGCCTGGGCAACTTGGAGAGACCTCGTTTCTACAGTAAATCAAAAAGTTAGCCAGGCATGGTGGCGCACACCTGTAGTTCCACCTACTTGGAAGACTGAGGCAGAAGGATAGCCTGAACCCAGAAGGTCGAGGCTGCAGTGGCTGTGAGCGTGCCACTGCATTCCAGTCTGGCTGACAGAGTGAGACTCTGACTCAAAATAAGTAAATAAATACACAATTTTTAATAAATAAATTCTAGCTTTTGGGGTCCAGTTTTTCTATATACAAAAGTATATAAAAAGAGGGAAGATAGCCAGGCTCAGTGGCTCAGCCTGTAGTCTCAGTCTGTGCCTGAGTCTGTGGGTTCGAGAACCACCTGGGCAACTTGGCGAGACCTCTTTTCAACAATAAATCAAAAAATTAGCCAGATGTGGTGGCGCACACTTGTAGTTCCAGCTACTTGGGAGGCTGAGACAGAAAGATTGCCTGAGCTCAGCAGGTTGAGGCTGCAGTGGCTGTGAGCATGCCACTGCACTCCAGCCTGGGTGACAGTGAGACTCCAACTCAAAACAAACAAACAAACAAAAAAACTTCAGTCCTAGAAGCCTTCACTGATTCATTTTGCCAAACATATAAAGAAAAATATCACCAATTCTACACAAACTCTTCCAGGAAATTGAAGAGGAGGGAATACTTCCCAACTTACCTTGATACCAAAACCAGACAAAGACCTTAACAAGAAAAGATAACTACATACCAATATTCCTCATGACCAAGTCAAGTTAGTCCCAGAAATACATTGTTGATTTAACATTAGAAAGTCCAAAAATGGAGTCATATTTATAGACTAAAAAAGAAAAGCCACATAATCATCTCAAGAGTTACAGAAAAGTCAGTGACAAAATCAACATCCATTTCTGATTTTTAAAAAAGGGATAGATGATGATTGTCCCAACCTAATGAAAGACATTTATGATAACCCTACAGGTAACATCATGCTTAATGACAAAAGACTGAATGCTTTTCCCCTCAGATCAGGAACAAGGCAAAGATGTGTGCTTTCACCATCTCTTTTTTAGTATTCTGCCTCTTGGCAGAATAGCTTATGTAAAAGGTAAGAAGGAAATAAAAGCATCCAGACTGAAAACAAGAAGTAAAACTATCTTCATTCACAGATGAAATGATTGTCTCTGTGGAAAATTCTATGGAATCTACCCCCCAAAAGCCACTATAACTAATGAGTGAGTTTGGCAAGATTGCATAATACAAGACCCATATACAAAAACCAATTGTATTTCTATATATAGCAACAAATAATCCAAAATTGAATTTTTAAAAGTAATGCCATTTACAATAGCATCAAAAATATTAACCACTTAGGGATACATTTGACAAAAGATATGCAAGACCTATATACTGGAAACTATGATGTATTGCCAAGAAAAATTAAAGAAGATGATAATGGGCTGAAAGTTTCTGTCTCCCCCAGATTTATCTGTTGAAATATGAATTCCATCCGGGCTCAGTGGCTCAGCCTATAATCCTAGCACTTAGGGAGGCTGAAGTGAGTGGATTGCCCCAGCCCGCGGGTTTGAGACCCGCTTCGGCAACTTGGTGAGTACTTGTCTCTACAATAAATCTAAAATTAGCTGGGCATAGTGAGAGGAGAAAGAATGGTGTAAGAAGATGGCCAGAGATGCAAATGAGACTTAATCGACTGGAAAAAGGCAAGAGAAAAAAACCCATTTTTCCTGCCAACTCCCTTTAGGTGCTAAAATGTGTCTTTTAAGGAGTGGTAAATGATGGTTTATTATTATTGTGATATTTGCCATCCTAATTTGGCAAAACTAAATGTTTGCAAGTCTTTGATGTTCCTCCATTTTTCCCCCTGAAATTTTACCTCTCAACAGACATCCCTAGACTGGAAACCCTTGTTCTCAGCTTGGGTGAGCAGTGCCTTGTGGTATTCTTTTGCCTCAGGGGATTGACTAGAACCTCGCATATGTACAAGAGACTGCAGATTTGGATGTACGCATGTAAAATTAGGCGGAGCAAAATGTAGGATGCAAAGCGGTGGCTGGTGAAGGAGTGGCCTTTCGCCCCTGCCTGTAGCCTCGACCTTTTGGGCTCAAGTGATCCTTCCACCTCAGCCTCCCAAGTAGTCGGGACTATAAGGTGCGTGCCACCACACTCAGCTGGGTCGTCTTGGCAGGGCTGTGGGAATGAGAGGAGTGTCCGTGAAGGATTCTTGAGTGTCTGATAACTCCACAGAGACTTGGAATTCTGTGCATGCCAATCCTAGGTTGCTTGGAGAGAGCTCTGACCCACAAAGGCCATCAATTTATTGAGTTTAGCCTGCACAGGATGTGGGTGGGATGACCTGGCTGGCCCCCTCCTGGTCCCCAGGAAGCCCTGGTTGCAGTGGCTGACTGGCTGAGAGGACCAGAGGATTCTTTCCCTCCAACTGAGGAACTTTTCAAGGGGGAAATCTGCTCTGGACACACTTGTGGCGTCTCTCTGAGCATCACCCGAAGGCAGCGCCCCTGGGCGTCAGGCGTTGGCTGGTGCCTTCCCTGGCTTCTGAAGCCTGGCTCCACCTCTCACAGCCCCCTGACCCTCGCAGCTCTGACTACCTAGCAGTACCAAGCCATTTCTCCTGCTTCACCTGCAGGGGCAGGTGCAGGGGCGTGTGAGGACTTGCAGAAACACTGATGGCAAGACCCTTGTGGGGGTGATGCTGGTGCAGCCACTCTGGAAGGCTGTTAGCGAGGGGTGCCAGTAACTTCGTTTTTTCCCCCTTTTTAGAGACAGGGTCTCGCTTTTTTGTCCAGACTGGAGTGCGGTGGCCTGACCCCAGCTCACTGCAGCCTTGACCTTTTGGCCTCTCACCTCTCACCTCAGCCTTCCAAGTAGTTGAGACTACAAGTAGGAGCCACTACAATCAGCAGTAACTTTAAAAGTGTTCACTCCTTGACTGGGCATGGTGGCTCACACCTAGCGCTTTGGGAGGCCGAGATAGGAGAATCCCTTGAGGTCAGGAGTTTGAGGCTGCAGTGAGCTAGGGTTGGGCCCCTGCACTTCAGCCTGGCAACAGAGTGAGACCATGTCTCTAAAAAAGAAAAAAAAAATTTTCACTCCCCATAACCTGCCACTTCCATGCATGCAAACCCTTCTTTAAGCCGGGCTCGGTGGCTCAGCCTGTAATCCCGCGCCTTTGGAGGCTGAGGTGAGGGAATTGCCTGAGCCTGCGGGTTCGAGACCTGCCTGGGCAGCGAGAACTCATCTCTACAATAAACAAAAAAAATCAGCCGGGCGTGGTGGCGCATGCCTGTAATTCCGGTTACTTGGAAGGTTGAGGCGGAAGGATCCAGGGAGCCCAGCAGGCCGAGGCTGCGGTGGCCGGGAGTAGCCACTC
>NW_007260465.1:113234-114606 GCF_000164805.1 Carlito syrichta
GGGGAGTAGCCACTGCACTCCAGTCTGGGCGACAGAGTAAGACTCCAACTCAAAAAAAAAAAAAGAAAAAAAAGAAATCTCCAAGTGCAGAGGAGGCCCTGGGTGAAAACACACCACAAAGTTATTTCTTTTTTTTTTTGAGTTGGAGTTTCTGTCACCCAGGCTGCAGTGCAGTGGCACACTCATGGCCACCGCAGCCTCGACCTGCTGGACTCAGGAGAGCCTTCCCCGTCAGCCTTCCAAGTAGCTGAAACTACAGATGCACGCCACCACGTCCGGCTAGTTTTTGTAATTTATTGTAGAGACGAGGTCTCACCAAGTTGCCCAGGCTGGCCTCGAACCCCCGTACTCAGGCAATCCTCTTGCCTCGGCCTCCCAAAGTGCTGGGATTACAGGCTGAGCCACCATGCCCGGCCACAGTTATTTCTAATAGTAAGCATAGCAACAAGTTCAGGGTCAAGTGACAGAGTATCCGTTAAGTGCACCGAGGCACACTGGTAGGCTGAAATATTATGCAGCTGGTGAACATTTTATTTATAATAGGTTTGTTCAACATGGAGAAATGCTTATGAGGGAATAGTTAAGTGGAAAAACAGGATGCAACATTGTAGATACAAGATAATCACTCTGTAAAGAGAACACCAGCAAATGATGTGGAAAAAAAGTGGAAGGTGATAAGATGAAATAGTGACTGTCTCTGGGGAGTGGTGACATTATGGGTGACTTTTTCCCTTCTTTATTTTCTCTCCGTCTTTCTAAGGTTTTTATACTGGGCAAACCACCATTTTGTACTTAAAAGAAAATAGAAAAGGGAAAACATAGTTCTGTTGGCGTAACTCCACCCTTCTCTGGGAGCAGGCTCAGGGTCACCTCCAGCCCCACCCTGGTCCCTCCCTCCTCCCTGTAGATGACGGCCTGCACTCGGGCTTCCCACTCCTCAACCCAGTCAAGGTCACCCTCCCAGACTAGGAAGGGGCCAAGACTTTCTCCGTCTCCCACAGGCAGGAGAGCATGGTGGGGAGGGAGAAGGGAAAGATGGCCGCTCCTGGGCTCACCTGGCCTGGGTGTGGACTCGGGTGGCCCCAGGGGAGCCCCCAGCTGGGTCACAGTGTGGTGGACAGAGCCGACCCTCAGGGTGCAGGTGGGAGCCCCCACACCCTCGTGTAGACTCTGAGCTAGAGGGGTCTGAGGCTGCCTCGATGGCCGCTCCTCAAACTCTGAGGCACTGTTAGAAACGCATAGTCCCAGGCCCAGTCCTGGAGGTGGCTTAGCCCTGGGGTGCAGGGGGCTCTCAGCCACGCTTTGGGAAGCCAGAATCCGGTCGAAGCCTAGAATGTTCCCTGCTCATCACTGGGTAATGCGGGAGAGTCTG
>NW_007260465.1:114626-143686 GCF_000164805.1 Carlito syrichta
GGAAGGAGGGGGGAGGGGAGACTGTGGGGGCCGCAGGGAGAGGAAGGTGGGCTTTGATGCTGGGCACCTGGGCCCAGGGGACTTTCTAGGGTGGACACAAACTCAGAGCAGGACCGCTAAGCGGTTGCGTGTCCTGCCCAAACACACTGGGAGGGTCCAGTCCCAGCTGGAACAGCAAGGGGACCGCGCCTGGCTCCAGGGCTGACAAAGGAGAGCCTGGGTAGGGCGGGGAGCCCTGGAGTCTGGCAGCTGGATTTGGAGGCCGAGGTGGGAAGCTTATGGGGGTCATTGTGGAACCAGTGTCTACACTCATAGCTGGCCTGGCCTGGGGATGGGGGACAGGTCCCACAGCTACACTGAGACGAATCTGGAGAAGCCCAACTCCTCCTCGGACATGTGCAGGGGAGGCATCGGGATCACGCTCCCCTCGGGGTCCTGGAAAGGGGCTTCCTCTTCCCCTGGAGTCTGTAAAGACAACGGGGTGGGGGTCGAACACAGAGCCCAGTTGGGGGAGGCGGTTCTCCAGGCAGTTGCTGTGTCCTCCCAGCCTGTTCCACGGGCTCCAGGCCTCTGTCCCTCTGCAGGGACACAGGCCCTAACGACGCCTCCTCTTCCCCCAACCCCAGGCTCTGCCCCGCCCAGTCCCTTCCCTCCCCCCGGGGAAGCATCCTCAAGGCTTTAGGCCGGGGTCTGGCCACAGCCATGGGCATCCTGTGGGCCCAGAACTCTTACAGCCTTGACCCCCCAACTAGTTATTTGGGAATTTTATGGACCAGAATAAAGAGGGTGTTTAAGGTAAGAACCGGGCTTCCTGGGTGAAATGGCCCATGTCTACGGATGGGTGGGTGGGCAGATGCTGGGGTGGCTGAGGAAAGAACCCGCCCCCCGCTTCCCTGCACTGTCAGGTTGGGGGATCCAGGCCCTGGGCCCCTTTGTCCGCACCTAGCTTAGATACTGGATCTCCGTGTAGAGGCTGGCAGAGGGCTTGGGGCTGGCAGGAGGCCCAGCGGGCCTGCAAGGCTGATCACAGCATCCCCGGGGTCCCCGCTATTCCCCAGCGTCTGGAACAGAGACTGGGTCGCAACAGCCCATCCTTGGCAGCAGGAATAGTCTATGGGGAAGGGGACGGGGAGGGGGCAGGCAAAGATGGGGAGGTCCAGGAGGGGTTCTGCCAGCGTGACTTGGGACAAGCCACTTCATCTCTGAAGCTCAGTGTTGTCAGATGTAAAACAGGGACAGTCATTTTTTCCCCTCTGGGTTATAATGGTATTCATGATAGCAACTCACCCCCCCCCACAAACGGGAACTTCTGGAGAGATTCCAGATATGTTTTCTAACTTTTTTTGGTTTTGGTGGGTAGTCTCACTCTGTTGCCCATGCTGGAGTGTGGTGGCACGGTCACGGCTCACTGCAGCCTCGACCTAATGGGCTCAGGTGATCCTTCTGCCTCAGCCTCCTGAGTATCTGGGATTACAGGCACACGGCACCACATCCAGCTAATTTTTGTGGTGGTATGTTGCCAGGCTGGTCTTGAACCCCTGGGCTCAAGCGATCCTCCCGCCTCAGTCTCCCCAGCGCTGGGATTACATGTGTGAGCCACCACACCCAACTGATTTGCTTTCCTTCTTGTTATTTCTGTCCTTGAAAGCAGAAAGGACAGACAGGCTGTGGGTTCAAAGATTCACTGAATAATAATGGCAGAGGAAAAATTCTTACATAGTCATAGGACTGAGCAACCCTTCTCGGATCAGAGAGAAAACAGGCCCAGGAAAGGGAGGCAGGTGGTCCAGAGGCAGCGGGGAAGCCCGTGCTCTGACCCAGGCCTGACTGCTCCCAGGGGTCCTCCTGTCAGGACTGCCAGGCCCATTCATCTGAGGCTCCCTCACCCCGGCAGGTGGGCAGAGCAGAATCTGGACTGGCTGAGGCCCCCAACCAGGTCTCCCAAAGGCGCAGCCTGCCCCGAGGGGTCCTGGCCAGCGAATTCTAGGGTCAGATGGGCACTGAAGCCAAAGAAAGCCGTTCCCATTTTCTGGGTATATATGGGGTTTGTCATCTCACCCTTTCCCAAGCGAAAGGGGAAAACGGAGGCTCAGAGAGGTCATGTGACTGGCTGGACATCACACAGCTGGCGAATGGCTGAGCTGGGACTGTCTGGCCCCAGACCCAAGCTCTGCCCCTACACCATGCTGCCTGTCCTGCCTCCTAACCAGACCCCTGCTTTTCTCGAGAGCTAGCTGCCAGGGCTGGGAATGGAGGTAGAAGTCTGAGCCTGTTAGAAATGCAGAAGTACACTTGATCTTAGCCAAAAGGCCGAGAGAGGCTGAGGTGAGTGGATTGCCTGAGCCCGCGGGTTCGAGACCCGCCTGGGCAGCAAGACCTCATCTCTACAATAAATCAAAAAATCAGCCGGGCGTGGTAGCGCGCACCTGTAATTCCGGCTACTTGGAAGGCTGAGGCGAAAGGATCGCCAGAGCCCAGCAGGTCGAGGCTGCGGTGGCCCGGAGCGACCACTGCACTGCAATCTGGGCGACCGAGTGAGACTCCAACTCAAAAAAAACCAAAAAACAAAAGGAAATGCAGAAGTGACACCTTCAGTCTACAGGGACGAGATAGGAATTAGGGCAGAATCCTCAGGGGAGGAGTGGCTGGGGGGGCAGGGAGGGGGAAGGAGATTTCCCTGATGCCACCAATCAGGGCCCTGCCCCTCAGCTCTACCCATGGTGAGGATGTTGCGGGGGAGGCCCTGGCACAGGGGAGATGGAGCTAGACCAAGGATTCCCGATGCCAGTCCCATTTCCCACAAACCCCGTATTTTGGCTTTGTGTCTCGATCCTAACCCAGCCGCTGCCGGCCCTGGACCACCACAAAGTGTCACAGCAGTCAGGCACACCCAAGGTCCAGTGTGACATGTGATCTCTTGCCTGTCTCTGTGCTCACCCTGTGGGCAGCCGCCCTGTCCAGCAAGCACAGAGGATTATTTCGGGTTGCCAGGTCCGCCAGATCCGTGGGACCCCCGTTTCTAGGCACTTGGAAGAGCGACAGAGAAACAGGGACGCCTTGGAGAGCCAGGGCCGAGTTCTGATTGGAGCCCAGTACCCCAGCCGGCCCCTGGCTTCCCAGAGTGAGGGTCTGGATGGTCCCACGTTGAGGGACCAGGGGTGTTCTGTGTCCTGAGGCTGGAGGTGGAGTCTCGGGTGGTGGACTCCATTCCTCAAAGCCTCATCCTTGGCTCTGGAGGCCAGAAGGCACTCAGGGCTGTGCACCAGCCCCTCAGACCTCAGTCCCTTCCCCCAGTGCTGCCTCTTGCAGGCTGGGTCACTGTGGGCAAGTTCATTATCCTCTCTGAACCTCCATTTCTTCCTTTGTAAAGTGGGAGAAAATAATACACCTACCTCGTGTTAGAATTGCAAACATTCAGTGACACACATAAAGCCCTGACACATAGTAGGTGGGTGACCATCCTTCTAGCAAAATCTCTATGGGAAGGAGAATGCTAATCTGACCCTTAATACTTCTCGCACAGTCTCTACCCACTTTGGGGGCTTTCTTGAGGCCAAGTCACACCCCCTTCCCTCTTTGACCTGAATGTGGGCCAAAGCCCCCCGCCCCACCCCTCCTGTGCTACCTCCGGACTCTGCTAAAAGCTACGGAGAAGCCAAAAGGAAAACACACCATGAAAAAGCAAAGGCCCTCAGCTGGCCAGTCCACGGGCTTCTGCCTCTGACCCCTGGCGGGGACATTGTATTTCTCCCTCCGGCCTCCCCTGCAGCTCCGTTGCCCGCTGGCCTGGTGCCCTTTCCTGTCTCCTCTCTGCCTCAGCAGGGACAGGGACAGGTGCCCCAGTCAGCAAAGCGACCCAGGCATACCCTCCCAGAGTGGGTGACCTCCTGGCACCCCAGCCCCTCTTCCGGAGCTGGGTGGGGTGCGCTCTGGGCCCCAGGATGCACAGCCCGGAAGCGGTGCTTGGAAGATGGCCTGCAGCGACCCTGTGTGGCCCCCATGGGTCCCCGTGACTTTTCCCTCAGTCTCCTCCGCCTCCTTTGGCCTTGCTGGGTTTCCTGAGGCAACAACAGCTGCTTCCTATGCCTGCCTGAGGTGCCTCCCCCAGACCCTCCCTGAGGGGACCAGGCCTCTGTCTTTTGTCCTCACTGGCGCCAGGAAAGAAGGCGCTGTGGCTAGGCCCCCTTTCCTCCCCTGGTTGGGAGCAGTGGCGTCTCAGTAAACAGCTGCAGGGGGGTAGGTGGGTGAGGAGGTGGGTGGGGCAGGTGGGCTCTGCCCCTCTGAGGAGTGCTGGTGTGGGACTGCAGAGTCTCTTCTTGCAGGGGTAACCTCTCTCCAGGAAGGCGGGCACTGGAACCCCCACGCCCTCTGGCCCTCGTCCCCAGAGCACCACCCTCAGCCTGGGTCCCAGGGCAGCCATGCCACCTCGGTCTCAGAGCCAAGGAATGCTCAGAGGAAACACCAGGTGTTCTGGATCTTGCTGACCATCACTCTGCTGTGCTGCCCAGGCAAGCCCTTTTCCCCTCTCTGGGCCTCAATTTCCCCTTCTGCGAAGGTCATGAGAGTCTGTGGTACCGGTGGAGGCCCTGGGCCCCACCCCTGAGGGTTCAGCTGGGGCTGGGCTCGGGGTGCATTGCTAATAGCAACCTGCCCCCCGGTGTACTGGAAGGTGGTTTCCTCCCATCGGAGAGAAAGATTGGACTGGGTGACCTCAAGGCTTCCTCTCGACTGACCAGCTCCAACGGTCTCTGATTCTAAAGGAGGGTGGGAAGGGGTGCTGGGCCTGGGAAGAGACATTCACACGGCTCCTGGTGCCCACCCTGCCTGGCACCTGGAGGGAGAAGAGGCATACGGAGGGGCACTCTGTCCTGCTTATGCCCTTGAGGGGATCTCAGGCAAGCCTTGCCTCTGGGCCAGACACAGAGGCCCGCCCAGGTAGAAAGACACAGAGGCAGGACCGGGGACTCCGACTTCCAGCCCCAGAGGGATCCGAGCTCGGACATCGCCACCTCCGTCCTTACCAGGTGTGAGAGGTAGACCTTCTCGTTCCTCTGAGTCTCTGCAGCCAGTTGCGCTGAAAGAGACGTAGGAGGAGCACCTTGAAGCCAGGAGTAGCCAGGAGTGGCCTATAGCTGCTCCCAGAGATGAGACTGGCCCCTTACACCTGGGATCAGGGGTTTCCTGCAGGGAGTAGGCAGATGGGGGGGCAGGGAGCCCCTTCCAACTCAGCCCCTTGGGAATGTCCTCAGCTCAGCCCCTGGCAGTCACCTGCTGAGAGCCTGGATCTGGCTGGGAAAGAAATCTGTGTACTCAGGTCAAACCCCAATGGGCATATAGGACCCCTGGCGTTTTCTTAAGATGCAGATTCTTGTCCAGTACGGTGGCTCATGCTGTAATCCCCGCACTTTGGGAGGACGAGGCGGGAGGATTGCTTGAGCCCAGAAGTTTGACACCAGCCTAGGCAACAGAGTGAGACCTCATCTCTTTAAAAAAAAATTAACCAGGTATGATGGCATGAGCCTGTAGTCCTGGCTACTCAGGAGGCTGAGATGGGAGGATTGCCCAGGAGGTCGAGGCAGTGGTGAGCCATGATCATGCCACTGCACTCTAGCCTAGTCAACAGCGTGAGACTCTGACTCAAAAAAAAAAAAAGCAGATTCTAATTCAGCAAGTGGGATTGGGGCCTGAGAGCCTGCAATTCCGACAGCCTACCTGGGGATATCACAGTGCCAGCTGGGACCACAGTTTGAGAGGCTAGGTGCTAAGTGGCCGTGAGGTTGTGACTGGGAATGCTCCCACCCTATATGTTCCCTCCCGGGCTCCTCAGAGGGGAACTGGGGACACGGGTGAAGCCAACGTTTCTTCATGGGGGACCACAAAGGGAGGAGCCAGAAAGAATGCCCAGGAGCCCCGTGGCCACCTTCACTGGACAACACTGTAGACACCCTCCCGGCTTCACCGTTTCCTAGCTTCCTAGCTACGCAAACACAGGGCAAGCTGCGCCTTGGCGCCTTGCCCTGAAAAATGGGTGCACACAGCAGCGTCGGGGAGAATCGTCAGACAGTGCCGGCGCCTGGGGGCTCTCACGACTGCCAGGTCAGTTCATCCCTTTCATCTGTCCCACCCAGCACGGAGTTACAAGCCACACGTGGCCATTGGGCACTGACATGCGACCACTTCACGCCACACCGGGGTTGGATGACCCAACATGGAAAGATGGATGTAGCATATGTATCACTATTGTCAGATTGCCTCTGTGTTGAAGTGGTAATGTTTTGGATATATTGAGTTAAATAAACTTTTTTTTTTTTGAATCAGAGTCTCACTGTCGCCCAGGCTGGAGTGCAGTGGCACGCTTACGGCCACCATAGCCTCGACCTGTGGGACTCAGGTGATCCTTCCACCTCAGCCTTCCAAGTAGCTGGAACTACTGGAACGTGCCACCACGCCTGGCTAATTTCTGGATTTATTGTAGAGATGAGGTCTCGCCAAGTTACCCAAGCTGGTCTTGAACCCCCTGGGCTCAAGTGATCCTCCCGCCTCAGCCTCCCAAAGTGCTGGGATGACAGGTGTGAGTCACCACCCCTGGGCAAATAAACTATATTATTAAAATTAACTTCACTAGTTTCTTTTTACTGTTTTTCGTGTGGCTACTAGAACATGTTAAATTACTCAGATGGCGTGTATTCTGTTTCTGTTGTGTATCCCTGATTTGAGGAAACCAAGGCTCAGGGTGGTTAGGTGACTTGCCCGAGGTCACACAGCTATGGAGTGGCAGAGCCAGGATTTGAATCCAAGCCTTTGAAAGCACCTCTAGAGACCCGGCAGCCGGAGTGAGGCCATAGTGTCCACCCCATTCAGGTTCACGTGTTCTGGCCTGCGTTTCCTCAGCAGTCCATCCCTACACAGGAGCCGACCTACAGACACCAGGTCACTGGGCTCCAGGGAGGGCTGTGACTGACCAGCTGGGACAGACAGGAAGGAGTTGAGGGACTCCCCCACGGGACTTGCTTTTTCTCAGTGTTGACCGCCTTGTGATTCCCTCAGAAGGGAAGAGCAGGGCTTCCAGCGCCCGTTTCTCAGATGGACACACTGAGGCCCGCAAGGTCTTTCCGGCGCTGGGAGCCTCCCGCCCTCCCCCCACCGCCCTGCTCACCTTCCTTCCTCCCCCGGAGCACGTGACTGCCGACAGCGATCAGGCCGGCGGCCAGCAGAAGGGCCAGCAGCACCAGGACCGGGGCAAGGATTCGGACCATCGGGATGGATGTCCTACAGGGACATGCAAGGAGTCGGGTGGTGGTCGCCAGATAAGCCACAGTCTATGTCCTTGGGGGGTCCCAGTTCTGGGCTGAGAAAGCCAAGCCCGGGGTGGAGTCCAACTCAGTGCGGCCAAGACTGGTGGAGCATGGTCGGTGACAGGCATGATCAAATCAGCGCAGACCCAGAAGCCAGACGGCGGGGTTCCAACCCCAGCCCCACCCCCTTCTAGACGAGTGATCCTTGGGCAAGTGACATCACCTCCCACGCGTCAGTTTCCTCCTCTGTAAAATAGCTGTTGTGAGGACGACACGGTTTGGGATGTGTAAAAGGCTCAGTCCAGTGCCTGACACAAGCCAGGTGTGATGTCAGTGTCAGCTGTTAAACTCCGCGACCACCAGCCCAGGCATGGTGGCTCATGCCTGTCATCCCAGCACTTTGGGAGGCCAAGGTGGAAGGATCGCTTGAGGCCAGGAGTTGGAAGCTGCGGTGAACCATGATCAAGCCACTGCGCTCTAGCCTGGGCAACAGAGCGAGACCGTGTCTCCAAAATAAAAATAAAAACCCCACAACCCTTGTGTAAATGGGCAAGAGTGGCCCAATTTCACACTGGGGAAACCGACGCTTGAGAGATGAGGGGACTTGCCAATTGCACGGTGGTGTGCAGAGGAATTCCCAGAGGCCTGTATCTGGGTTGGCATCACTTAGCATTCTTATCCTAAGTCCAGCCATGTCCCTTGTCTCTCCTGAGATCAGAGAGCACTGGGACCACAGTGTCTGGTCAGCCCTGTCTGGTGTGGAAGGATCCACCCCCTCTGCTAATCCCAAGGTCCTCTCACAGCTGGATCTGGACCTGTCAGCAGTGGCTGGACATCAGCGACCGAGAGCAGTCATGACCCCCGAGAGCCGACGCCAGCCCAGTCTCACTCCCATCTTCCTGATTCAGGGAAGGAAGAACACTTTTTCTTTTATGCACAGCCCAGGGCAGGGGCAACGCGTGCAGGCAAAAGCTTCTGAATGGCGTGGCTGCTGAGGCTGGGGCAGTGAGGGAGGTGAGGACAGGGGCCCGGGCGCACCTCTGCCTCAGGAGGGCCTGCGTCCAGGGCTGCTGTGGTGCAGATGTCTGCTGCTCCAGGGCCCCTGTGAGGGTGGACAGGGCTGAGATCTGCCCTGTGTGCCACAGGTGTGGCCACGGCCGGAGGATGTGTCCGCATGGAGGAAGGTGTGTGGGGTTCCCATTTGCCCTACGGTTTAGGGACGGCCTGAAAGATAATGGTGGTCTCCTGGGGCTCACCTGGGCTTGGAGCTGCCGCTCCTGGGCGCAACACTGGTGTCCCTGGCTGTGGTGGAGTCGAGCGGCACGGCCAGAGGGGAGCTCCCTGCATGAGAGGTCCCCACGTGAGGAGGGGTCCCCGTGTGAGGGGGGGTCCCCGCATACGGAGAGGTTCCTGCGTGTCGCGGGGTCCCTGTGAACGGACGGGCCCCGGCCCCTGTCTTCCCCTGCGTGGCCGTGGTGACTGCCGGGGAGAGAGCAGCAGACGCTACAAGTTCAAAAACAATGCCTCAGTGCCTTCCTGGCCCCTGTCTTGCTCACATTCCTGACCCTGACCTCGATCCCAACCCTTCTCCTCCCCAGACCCAAGTTCTCAGAACATCCCCGGGACATCCCAGCAAGCAAGCAGGTCTACATGGAGCTGCGGGGAGCAGGCGGGCCGGACACTGGACTCGCCCACACCTGGGCAGACCCTGCAGCCTGCTTCTGGGCAAAAGCCTGCTCCCCCGTGGGGCGGGCCCGTCGCCCCCACCCCTACTTCCACAACCTGTTCTGGTGGCCATGTGGTGGATGCCATCCTGCCCTCCCCTCACAGTCCTGGCCGGTGATCACCTCCCTCCTCATTTCCTGTCACCATCTCACGCCCACCCCTAGCAGCCTCCGTAAGGCAGCCACGGGGCGGCCAGGCAGGCAGGCGGGCCGGGACCTGTGGTTGAGCCCAAGGCCCGGTTCTTCTCACCGGCCCCAGAACCTGGAGGGAGCTGACTGAGCATGAGTTTCGGGTCAGGATGGGAGAACCCTTCACTCACTCCATTCTGGGCGCCGGGTGTGCCCAGGTCTTGCCTCGGGCTGCGGGCTCCTGGTAGCAAGAGGCTGCAGGGAGGGGGAGGGGGAGGGAGGACAGCAGGGCCCTAGGGGGAAGGGAGAGGCTGCTCTCAGGGCGGCTCCAGCCGCTGCTCCGAACCCTTCTTCTGCCTGGGGCTCACCGGCCTGGCCTTGGTGCGGGCCCACCCCCTCCCCACCTCAGCCAGCCAGAGCCATGGTGGCAGCGCAGGACCCATGGCCTCTCCCTCCCCCTTGGCCTCTTGCATCCCCGCCCCTCAGCCCGCTCCTCCATGCCGCCCTTCCCAAGGATGCCTGTTTGTCTCTAAGATCTACACTGCCTGCCCTCTGCTTCAGAACAGCCGGTGGCTCCCCATCGTCTAGAAGCAGACGTTCAAGGTTGCTAGCACGTCCTTCAAGGCCTCTTCCATCAGACTTCGAACCACCTTGCCAGCCTCACCTCGCTCGCCACCTGGTGCTCTGGTCACAGAGCTGCCCTCTGGCCCCCATCACGCAAGCCTCCCGCGGGCTCCGTGCCTCCGACACACTATTCTGTGCATGACGCTCTTCCATCCCTGCCTAGCATCCTTCTCTGTTCTTGAGAGCCAGCTATGAGTTCGCCTCTCTAGAACACCTTTGCGGGAGGAGCACGTCAGTCTTTCCTCTGAGCCCCACAAGGTTCACCGGCCGGGCTGGGCCTCCACGAAGGCTGAGCACCCACCCTTTATGCCTGGCACAGCGGGCAAAAACCCGGTGGGTCGACCGCCCAGGAGCTCCGAGTTCCCCACGTGCCCACGCCCACCGGCCACCCTCTAGTCCCTTGTGACCACGCGCCCTTCGGGACCCCACCCCTACCTCTGCCATTCCCAGGCTGAGCATCCATACCCGAAACGCCTGGGGCCAGAAGTGTTTCGGATTTCTGATTTTTGTTGGATTCAGGAACGTTAGCCTTCTATTTGCTGGTTCGGCATCCCTATTCCAGAAATTGGAAACCCCAAATGCTCCAGTGAGCGCTGCCTTTGAGCGTCATGTTGGCATGCAAAAAGTTTCCGACTTTGGAATAGTTCGGATTTTTGGACTAGGGATAGTCAACCTGTAACACCAGGCCAATTTGTTCTTGGGCTCTTCTGAGTTGATGACCCACTCTTCTGCAAATAAAGAGCGTCTATCTTTTTCTTTCCAACAGGGACTCTCTGGGCCTTGTCATATCTCAGTGTCTGGGGCCCCCAGGCAGAGAACAGAAGAGATCGCAGTGGGGACATGTGTCCTGTTCTGACTTGCCCAGAAATCCTCCTCCTGTCTCCACCACACACGGGGAGGTGCCGGACATGGCTCCCACCAGCTCCTGGGAATTGGTTGCTAAATTTCAGGAATTGTCGAGACCGTCGTTAAGCTGCCATGGCTGGAAACTGGCCACAACAGGAGCCTTTACACCACAGAAATTGGTCAACGCTACGAACCAGAGTCCCCTGTCCGTCTGACATGCCCAGCACATCACTGCCAAGAGTCTTCATTTCAATGTCCCAGCTGTCATCAGAGAGTGGGGCCACAAGGTCTGATGCAGGAGGGTAACATAGCATGCATAGATCACACACAAATAAGAATAATAAGTCCAACCCAGGAGAGCCTCAGATCTACGAGGGGGGAACCCCAAAATTCTGGAATTTATTTGTAAATTTGGATGTATTCTTACACGTCAAAGCTTCAGTCACCTTCCAAGTACTCTTTGTTGGATGCATTCCACCCATCAAGACGCTTTTCCCACGGCTCAAAACAGTTTTTGAATTTGTCCCTTTTGATGCCTTTTAGTGTTTCTGCTGTTTTTTGTTTCACCTCTTCCACACTGGCAAAACATTTCTCTTTGAGGACTTTTTCATCTCAGGAAACAGAAAAAAAAAAAGGTGCCCAGGGTGAGATAGAGTGAATAGGGAGGGAGGGTCACGCTGTTTGGGGCCAAAAACTGCAGAACACTCAGCATGGTGTGGGCAGGCAGGTTGTCACGGTGGGAGAACCAGTCACCTGTTCGCCACAACTTGGGACATTTTTTCTGCAAATCATGATGCAACCTTCTCAAAACTTCCAGATAAAAACTTTGGTTGACCCTTTGATCCGAGGAGCAGGTTCTGAGCGTACTCCAAGGGGTCCGCTTTCCACAAGGTAATTCTATTTTTGGGGGCCCCCTCTCGTAGGCAGAATTGATCATAACTGGGTAAAAATAATCTTAGGATACAGATAATTACTGAAAGAGATTGGAGAATCTTGCAATCGATGGAGAATATATTCAATGTGGTCGGATGCTGCTGCTATTTTTAAATTTATTAACATTATTGCTTTTGAGTTGGGTCTCACTCTCTTGCCCAGGCTGGAGTGCAGTGGCACAATCACGGCTCACAACAGCCTTGACCTCCTGGGTTCAGACGATCCTCCCATCTCAGTCTCCTGAGTAGCTGGGACTACAGGTGCATGCCACCATGCCCTGCTCACATTTTATGTCTTTTTTGTAGAGACAAGGTCATGCTATGTTGTCCATGCTGGTCTCTAACTCCTGGGTTCAAGTAATCCTCCTGCCTGGGCCTCCCAAAGTGCTGGGATGACAGGCGTGAGCCACCATGCCCAGCCAGGTGCTACTGTTATTGTCTGGTGAGTTTAACTTTATTTCCTGAATTAAAATAAAGGCTCATGGGCAGTAGGGTCAGGCCTGGGGCTGGAATGGGTCCCAGCTATGGGGCCGGGAGAAGGAAAGAGTAGACACCAAAGCCAGCAATGACCTGTGTGTGAATCTTGGCTCCACTGCTTTCTGCTTGAGACCTTGGGCAAGCCACCCAGTCTCTCAAATCCTAAGGCCCCGTCTGTGAAATGGGTATACAAAGACCTACCTCGATGTCACTGACTGGCAGACTGGGGCTCCCACTCCCCTGGGCCGCCTCTGGTGTCTTTCTCCTTAGCTCCACACAGGGCTGAGGGGAGTCCAGGCACACTGACCGCGCCCATGGCTCCTGCCCCAGGTCCCTGGTGTCCTGGCACCCAACACTCCCCTCCTGCAGACACTCTCCCCAGAGGCTGGATCCCAAGCACTTCTAGCACCTGTCCCTGAACTTTAAGATCTGGGGCAGGCCCGGTGTGGTGGCTCATGCCTATAATCCCAGCACATCGGGAGGCTGAGGTGGGAAGATTTCCTGAGACCAGCCTGGGCAACTTGGCGAGACCTCGTCTCTACAGTAAATCAAAACATTAGCTGGGCATGGTGGTGTGTGCCGGCAGTTCCATCTACTTGGAAGGCTGAGGTGGAAGGATCACCTGAGCCCAGTGGGTCGAGACTGCAGTGGCCGTGAGCGTGCCATTGCACTCCAGCCTGGGCGACAGAGTGAGACCCCCAACTCAAAAAAAAAAAAAAAAAAAAATCTGGGGCAGAGGAGGCAGGCGGGGGAAGTGGAGCCACAGCAGGGTAGACCAGCATGGCCGGGACTCAGATGCGGCGCCAGTGGACCCAGCCTCTGGAGGCCTCAGGCACCTTCCCGACACCAGGCGGGGGTCTTCTTTATTCCCTGGGACACCCACCTTGTCCCCGACCCATGGTAATCTCCCTGCAGCACCTCGGTGCAGAGATGAAGGCCCTGAGTTAGCCCGGGAGGGTCTGGGCTCAGTCCTACCCGCCCCTGCTAGCGGCGACCGCGGGCAGCCAAGGCGAGAGAAAGACCGCTGCTTGGGGGTCTGTGCCCAATGCCCCTCGGCACGGCCCCACGAACCCTTGCTGCGTCCTGGGGATGCTGGAGGTTCGTGCCAGGCCGACAGCCCAGCCCCCGCACCTGCTGGACCGCAGGCCAGGGAAGGACCTCGCTGCCCCCGTTACCTGTGAAGACGACCAGAGAGACCAGGAGCGACTCATCAATGCCCAGCCTGTCGACCCCGCACCAGTATTTTCCCGCGTCACTCAGGGAGAGGTCCCGCAGCGTCACGGTGAGGGCCAGCTCCTGCGGGTTGTCGCTGAGGGACACCCTGCCGGCCGTGGTCTCCTGGCCTCCGCTCACGTAGAGGGTGCCCGCGCAGCGGGAGAAGAGCAGCCCGCCCTGCCGGCACCAGTATTTGCGGTGGGTCCTGAGCTCTTCCCGGTACGTGCACCGCAGGGACACGGTGTCACCTTCAAACCCGCTGACCGCCTTCGGGCCCTCCAGGGCTTCATAACCTGAAACCACAGCAGGGGTGGGGTTGGAATTCCCGCTGTCCAAGTACCAAGGTCAAGCGCAGAAGCTTCCCTTTTACGGGGAGGAGGGAAGGCTTTCCTCGGTCCCCCCTCCTGGAGACTCCCCTCTCCCCGGGGGGGACCTCAGGGCCGGGCTGTGGCTTTTTCCCTGAGCCCACATGTTGAAGGGTTGGAAGAGGGGGAACGTTTAGCTTCAGACAGCTGTGAATTTGAATCCCAGCACGGCCATCAAGCTGTGTGACCTTCGGGAAAATGCTTGACCTCTCTGGGCCTCTGAGTTTTCTCATCTATGGATGATGATAATGCCCTATTTCATTGAATCTAAGCTGCTATCATCTGTAAGACACACCATCATTTTATGCACCACTAAGAAAAAAACATTAGCCATCAAACAACCCACATCAGTTAAGCTGCGTCCTGACTGTAAGTGTTCATAGGTAAAGACAGAAAACAGGCCTAGGATTTGACCAAAGGCCACCACTCAGCTCTCAGCGTGGCCAGGAGGGGCGCAGCAGAGAGTCGGCCAGGTAGGGGGTGCCCGGTTGGCTCCACGCCTGGTGCCGGGCAGGAGAACGAAGATCAGAGAGGCAGAGCCACCACCGCGACCCCACAGACCCGAGGGCGTTGGAACCCGCACCCGGCTCCGGGTTCCGGGAGCAGCAAATGCCTGCCGGCCTCTGGGGGCCGAGGAGGCTGAGGGGGGTGGGGCGGGGGGAGCTGGGTGGGTCCAGGTCAGGAGGTCCTTCCTCTGCGGACCCAAGGCCGCACCCGCGTCTCTCCCATGCCATGCCCCCTCCCCATCTCACCTGGGAACACCAGGCAGCCCCACAGCAGAACCAGAGGCCGCATGGTGGGTGCCGGGCGCCGGAGCAGGCCGGGAGCTGAGAGCTCGCGGGGGCCGCGCGGGGCCGCGGCTTCCTCCGGACGAGGAGGGGCGGGAGGAGGTGGAAGGAGGGGGGAGGGGAAGGCCGCAGGTCGCCCTCCCACGCCCCGCCAAGGCGCCCGGGCCCTCCCCGGACTTGCCCTGCGCTCCGCCCTGCGCGCGCCTCCCGGCCTGCAGGCCCTGCTGGCGCGTTCCCCAAACGCGCGCCCCTTCCTGGGGGGCTCAACGCGGGCTTCGTGCCCCCCGAGGGCTGGGTAGGTGGAATTCGGGGGGCCTGTGCATTTGGACGGGAGAAAATTGCATGCTGACTCTCACTCGCCTCTGACCGATGGGAAGCTTTCCCTCCTGCTAGGAGTGTCGTCAGCAGCGCCTGTCACTCCGGGACCCGCAAAAACCGCAGACACAAGCACATCCAGTGGCCGCCGTGTCTCCGAATTCCAGAATTCCCCTCCATGCCCGGAAAGTCATTAGGCGGTAGACCTGCCCCCGCAGCCGGTCGCTTAAAACGCCAATAGCGAAGCATGTTTATTGCTCTGGGACACAATCATAAATAGTTTGAAGGCCAGGCGTGGTGACTCACACCTGTAATCCCCGCACTTTGGGAAGCCGAGGCGGGAGGTTTGCTTGAACCCAGCCTGGGCCACGTAGGGAGACCCCGTCCCTACAAAACAATTAAAATTAAAATAAAAAAAAATAGCTGGGCGTGGTAGCATCCCCCTGAGGTCCCAGATACTCGGGAGCCGGAGGCGGAAGGATTGCCTGAGTCCAGCAGGTCGAAGCTGCAGTGAGCCATGCCCATGCCACTGCCCTCCAGCCTGGGGGACGGTGAGACTCAAGAAATAGTTTGGGAACCACTTACGTAGTATTAGTTTTCTCTCATGCGCATGCACTTCGTTGCATGTATTTATGGGCCATTATTCGAAGAGGGGTCCACAAACTTCACTAGGCGGCCATGGAGTCAGCGGGACAGGGATTAAGGGTCCCGAGAGCCCCTCCTCGGCCAGCGCCTCCCGGGCGCAGTACCGCTCTTGGTCAGGGGGCGGCGGTGCGGGCGCGGCTGAGCCCCCCCAGCCTGCCCAGAGGTCGGGGCGTCTGCAAAAGTGGAGGCAGTGGTCTCCCTTCCGCAGACTGGAAGGCTCCCGGCAAAGAACAAAACAAGCGCGCACCCAGGAGGGAGCCCTGACTGTTTTCCAAAATAACTGTCACTTTTTGTTTGCTTGTTTCTGATGGCAAAGTGCGTACAAGTTGTCAGCAAAGCTTTAGACAATACAGAAATGAAAAAAAAAAAAAAAAAAAAGGAAAGAAAAAGAGAACCGGGAACATTTCCTGTAATCTCCCCTTTGCTTTAGAGAGTCGCCGTTAATGGTTTGGCATCCATCCTTCCCAGTGCACGGCTGGAATGTCATCCACCGGGCAGGTTCCTATGGGGCGCATGGACTCGGCGGGCCCGGGAGTGGGGCTCGTGTGTGACTCTGGAGGGGTGGGGGGATGCGAGCTCATTTCACTGCCCCCCACCCCTCGCTGTGCAAGGGGCAGGGACAGCCATTCACAGCGGAGAGAGTCTTGTCACCCTGATCCCCCCCAGAGCCCGACTCCATGACGTGTGCAGATTGCAAAAGGGAACCTGTTTGTGCAGTTTAAAATAAGCACAGTTCGGCAGCCCCCTCGAGTCCCCTCCCACTGTGGGCGCTTTTCTGTCCTCTCGGTAAATCCTGCTTTAAAAAAAATAAATAGGCAAACAGATGAAAATGTTTACCACCACAATAGGAGGCATGTCTCTGCTCTTTTATTCCTTTATTTTTGCCCTTATGCAGAATAATTCCCGATCGTCAACTTTTCTTAAATCCCAGCTTCTCCATGACAAGCAGGGTCAAGCATCTGACACTTCATATGTTTTGTAGCGTCATGGGACCCGAGCTCTGACACACTGAAATATGTGTTCTTGGGCTGTAAAAATTGCTTTGCTTTTATTTTCCCTCCCTAGGACAGCTCAGGCATTATACTGTGATTTTAAAAAATTAAGTGGGCAAGAAGGCATATTATTTACGATTGCCCCTTCAGGAGAACAAGGGAGGTGTTGCCAAGTGGTTATTTTTATGAAGAGGGTGTTGGGGCCAGGCATGGATGGTGGCGCACGCCTGTAACTCTAGCACTCAGGGAGGCTGAGGTGGGAAGACTGCTTGAGCCCAGGTGTTCGAGACCAGCTTGAGCCATGTAGCAAGACCTCATCTCTACAGGAATTTAAAACATTAGCTGGGCCTGGTGGTGTGTGTCTGTAGTCTCAGCTACTCAGGAAGCTGAGGTGGGAGGATTGCCTGAGCCCAGCAGGTCGAGGCTGCAGTGAGCCATGACTGTGCCACTGCACTCCAGCCTGGGCAACAGAGTGAGACCCTGGCTCAAAAAAGTAAATAAAGAAAGCGGGTATTGGGTCTCGTGGCGTCACCCCTGCACCCTCCCTGTATATCGGAGGCCCCTCCCTCCACTCCCCGGCCCCACACCTAGCCCAGGGGCCGGCCTTGATTACCCCAATGGAAACAGGTCTGCCAGACCGGGAGGTGGAACCAGCACGGGGGACAAGGCAAAAGTGAGGTGTGGGCTTCGCTCCCGGTCCCAGCTGCGGGCCACAGCCCGGGGTGGCCGGAGCCGATGATGGGCTTGGGGACCAGAGAGGAGAGGGGATGCTGTGAGGTGCCTCTGCTCCTGGGAGGGGCTCTCAGCAGCCTCAAGGTGCCTCCCAAAGTCTCCATGTCCTGGGGGTGGCTCAGCCCTGCCTGGAGGCGCCACAACAGGGATAGGGGACCCAGTGGTTTGGCCTTGGATGCTCATCCTAGCCTAATTCCTCTCTGGTTTGGGCCTTGCTTGGACCAGGCCACTTCAGCCGGTCTAAGATGGGAATTTGTATTGCAACACTATTCACAATAGCCAAAACATGGAACTAACAACCATGCTGCCCAGCAAAACTGGACTGGATAAAAAAAAAAAAATGTGGTACATATACACGATGGAACATTACGCAGCCATAAAGAAGGTGCATATGGACGAACATATGGACTTTGCAGCAACTTGGATGGATTTAGAGTCTATCATACTCAGTGATCTGTCACAGAAACAAAGAACAGAGTACCACATGTTCTCAGTCATAAGCAGACCCTGGACATTTACCATAATACTGTAAGAAAGGGATTGGTGACCGGGCATGGTGGCTCGGCCTGTCATCCCAGCACTTTGGGAGGCCGAGGCGAGAGGATTGCCTGAGCCCGGGGGTTTGAGACCAGCCTGGGCAACTTGGTGAGACGTCGTCTCTACAGTAAATCACAAAAATTA
Organism: Carlito syrichta; assembly: GCF_000164805.1. NCBI lineage: Eukaryota > Metazoa > Chordata > Mammalia > Primates > Tarsiidae > Carlito > Carlito syrichta. The sequence goes on from NW_007260465.1 coordinate 132,387, forward strand.
GCTGGGTGTAGTAGTGTGTCCCTGTAGTTCCAGCTACTTGGAAGTCTGCTGCCCTGGATAGCCATCACGCCCGCCATAGGTTTGGAGTGAGCAGGAGACCGGTTCCTCCGTGTTTAGCCGGGGAAATTCAGAATGTGTTTGTTGCTGCAAGTGCAGCCTGGACCGCCACGCTTGCTGTGTTTTCTTCCACATACCCGGACTCTATTCTGCCTACAGCTCTTCCATTGCCAGACAATTGCAAACTCAACTGATCAACTTCCTTCACTGAAACAAATAGGAAAATTCACTTTCAGGTTTTTTAATGTTGACTTTTCTGAGCACTTTTTACTTGTAGGATGGATAGTGAAAACAGCGCGGGCGGGCAGTCGTGAGAGACTGGTGATGAGGACCATCCTTTCTCAGAAACCTGGTGACGTAGAGATGTATTCTTAATACCTTCTCAAGAACATCGGAGACTCACTGCAGTGTGTTAATCCAATGTATCTTGGATTGGATCTCAGGGCGGAGGAAGAATATTAGTGGAAAAACTAGAGAAATGCGAATAAAGTCTGGGGTTTAGTTAACAGTAACATACCCATGTTAAAGTCATAGTTTGGACAGATGTCCCACGGTGATGCAAGAGGTCAGTATTAGGTGACATGGAGGGAAGGGTGTTCAGGGACTCTCTGAGCTATCTGCAACTTTTCTAAACATCCAAAATTATTCAAAAATATAAAGTTTATGGAGAAGAAAAGGCGTTGCAGAGCTAACAAGAGCAGGGGCTGGGCCCAGGAGATGAGCTCACCATCCAAGGTGCTTTTGTCCTTGGGGTCATTTGCTGATTCGGAAGCAGCAGAGGGGGTGGGCTATGAACTTAGGGGACCCCAGGGTGAGGAATGGAATCTGATATATATATATATGTTTTAAAACCTCGTTAGACTGGGCCCCAAAAGGGCTCTACTTTGGGAAAAACACCAGGCCACTGTGAACTTCCACTCAGCTTCCTGTTACTAAGGTGACTAGGGAAGCTTCAGGGTTTGAACTTGAACATGAAGTGGTTCTGGGGTCAAGCACAGTGGCTCACACCTGTGGTCCCAGCTACTTGGGAGGCTAAGGCAGGAGGATAGCTTGAGTCCAAGAGGTTGAAGCTGCAGTGAGCTGTGAAAATCAAAGTGGTCTTTATCAGGTCATGCCCATCCCATTCCTACCCTCAGGTACCTTAAAGATACCAATGAAAAATCCTTTCTGGAAGAAAATACCATCCATTCAAGCCTCAAATTATTTTCACAAATAATTTTTCAAATACAATCCAGTATGTAATCAAAGGTCACCAGATCTATGGGGAAACAAGACTCCATCCCTAAGAGGAGACCATGGGTGACAGATGGGACACACAGCAGGAATGGCCTTGACACAGCCTTGCTGGCTGTGTTCAAGGAGGTAAAGATCAAGCCTGGCACTGTTGGCAGGGAACCGGAAAGTACGAGAATTGTCAGCAGATGTGAAGACAGAACCCAAAAATTCTAGAATGGAAAAAATACAGCAATTAAAATTGAGAGTCCAATGGATGGGGTTTAAGCAGATTAGACACAGCTAAAGAGAGCACCAGAACCAGAAAGGTATATCAGAAGAAACCTTTTCACTCACCAGGAAGCTGAGTGAAAGTTCACGGTGACCTGATTGGTTTCCTTTTGGGTCCCAGTCTAATGTGATTTTAAAATATACATATCAGAGCCCATTCCCCACACTGGGAAGGTCCCAGGCTCCTAGCCCATCCCCTTTCAGAATGCAGCATGGAGAGATAAGAGGATGAGAAATAGGGAAGAGAGGGTCAGAACAGTGGGGATCAGAGTGAGAATTCCAATACACATCTTACTGGAGACCCGGAAAGAAAGAAGATGGAGAATGTGGCATAAGCAATAATGAAATCAATAATTGCTGAGAATGTTCCAAGTTAAAGAGACACACCATGGGTTCTTAATATGTGTGTGTGTGTGTGTGTGTATAACATGCACAATGCTAAAGGCTGTGGCCCAGGGCAGGGGCACCTTTTGCCCGGGTCTAAGGGAGGGACGGCATGGACACATGATCTATGATCCACTAATGTAGTGGGGGAAGGATGACCTATATGGAGTGTTGGGACTCTTAGGTATCCACATGGAAATGTGTCTTCCACCACACACAAAAATCAGTTCTAGGTGGATTATTGAACTCAATGCAAAAGCCAAAATGCTGAAGCTTTTAGAAGATAATATAGAATATCTTCATGGCTTCAGGGTCAGGAAATAGTTTTTAAACAAGACACAAAAAAGCCAGGATGCCAAAGGAAAAGGCTAATAAATCAGACCATGTTAAAATTAAAACCTGTTCATCCAAAAGATGCCATAAAAAGAATGAAAAGACACACCCATAGAGTGGGAGAAACTATTAACCACACACACCACAGACAACATGGATAAACAGGAAAAAAAGATCATGTTGAGTGAAAGTCAGGTATGTTGTGTGATTCCATTTATATTAAGTTTAAAAACAGACCAAAGTGGCACTGTTGTGTGATATATATATTTAGATGGCAAACCCATCACACAGAGCAGTGCCAACTATAAAAATCTAGCCAGTGGTTATACCAGGGGAGGTACTATGATCTATGAGGGACCTTCAGGGGCTTCTGGGGATTGCTGATGTTTAATTTTTCATCAGGGCAGTGGTTATACAGGGGTTCAGTTTCCATTAATTTGAAAATGAATTTGTCTTGTTTATGCACTTTCCTGTGTGCACATTCTATTTCACTGAACTATTTTTCTAAAAAGAGAGATAGGGTCACAAAAACTATTTTTCTAAAAAGAGAGATAGGGTCACAAAACCCATAAATTATAAGAAAAGTTGTCAGAAATCTCAAAAAAAAAAAAAAAAAAAAAAAGCAGTAATTTCCTTTCTTCACACCAAGATGTGCCTGGTGCCAGGTCTGCCGTTTCTGCATCCACTCTGATTCACCCTTTTGACGCAAGTCTGGGACAACCCCATTTCTCCTCTTGGAGCTATTCCTTGTTCCCTCTGGTGTCTGGGCTGAGCGCCACACCAAATGACGCACACCTGTAGCCACAGGCAGCTTCCCTCTGTCACCTCTTCAAGGATGGCTGGCATCCTATTTTTTTCCAGAGCGTGCTTCCTAAATGCTCTTCTTCCTGCACAGATGTACCCCAGAGTCATCCCTTCCCCTGGCACTGAGGGCATCTTTCTGTTTCCTCTGTGGCTGTTCTGGACAGAACTCCCTGACCAAGCCCTGTTGGGTGAGGCTAGCCCTGCATGAGGTGTCCAGCCATCGTGGCCCACTCTGTCCTTGTGGCATCTTCTATGCCCTGGGATGCAGCTCTCTCCCCATTACTCAGGCTCTGAGTGCTCTCCCTGCTTATCTGTCCTTCTGCCTGCTTGCTTAAATATTTCCTGGGCTAAAGGACATGTAATATAACATTTTGGCAAGTACTGCTATGTTGTCTTCCAGGAAGTTTGCACTAACTGACATTCTTTGTGATGTCAGGGCGCATGGAATATGGCTGTTCCATGATCCTTGACTTTGTCACAGAAAAGAATTTCAGAGCGAGTCCAAAGGAAAGCTTATTACAGAAAGAAAACACGTTCAAGAGAAAATGCAGGTGTCGAGAAAAACACACGCTTGGAGTTAACAAAGAGAGCTTTATATATTGTCTAAAAATTATGATTAGCAACCTATTTCTTAAGCTAAGATTTGTGAGCTATGTAAACTACATGGGCTGCAAGCTAATGATCACAAGTTTCGATTCTTATCGCTTAACCTCTACGTTTACTTGCTTCACCAGGAATTCTTGAGATAATGGGAAAAGAGAAAAAATGTTGCTGTTGAATTAAATTTTCTTAGAACACCAAGCCTTAGTGCTTCTGGCAACTCCCTATTTCCTTCTGTGATTAACTGAAGGAACATCACCCCACATTCCAAGGTCAGGTCTGGTGAGACCGGTCAGTGGGGTGTTGTTCAAAAGGTTATGTTCCAATAAGAAGGCACCTGGATGCCTGACCACCTGGTTCCTCAATTATCTAAGCTGTGCCTGCCTGCGAAAAGCTCACCTATCTCTAGCTAAGCTATGTGTTGTACTAACTATGCCTGCCTCACTTCCAACTGTGCAAAATGTGTCTATTTCCCCATATCCTTGACAGCAATGGACGTCAACAAGCAAAAATTTTTGTCATGACAAAAATTGACAACAGACATTGCTTTCTATTTTGGCTTAGAGTTGATTCTGAGTAAGGTTGTGCATCTTTTTGTATGCTTTTCTCTTTTTTTGTAAGGAGATCTGACAATGAGTTATTTTGCATGTTTATTGGCTATATGTATTTCTGTTATAGCAGACTACCTATTTCCTTTGATCATTTAAAGAATGTTTTCTTACCGATTCATTTGAACTTTTTTAAATTAAGAAATTAATACCATATCGATATATTATGTTGGAGATATTTTTATCTGTAAAAGTGTTTATGTTTTGTTTAGTCACTTATCTCTACCTTTTACTTTGTAGATTTGAGTTTATATTTACTTACAGATGTTTCCCTCACTGCAAGATTATACAAATAAATCTACTGGGAAAGTGTTTTGGAGTGAGGTAGGGATCCAGCTTTCTTCCTTCATTTGTTTGTTTGCTTATTTATTTCTTTATTTGCATAAAGAATAGCTAGTTGTAACTGTCCCCACACTTTTTTCTTTCCTTTTTTGAGACAGGGTCTTACTCTGTCACCCAGGCGGGAGTGCAGAGGCACGATCGCAGCTCGCTGCAGTCGCAACCTCCTGGGCTCAGGTGATCCTCCTTCCTCAGTTTCCTGAGTAACTGGGACTACATGACCCATGGTAGCATGCTCCCATGCCTGGCTAATTTTTTGTGTGTGTGTGGAGACAAGGTCTCGCTATATTGCCCAGGCTGGTCTTAAACACCTGGGCTCAAGCAATCCTCCTGCCTTGGCCTCCCAAAGTACTGGGATTGCAGGTGTAAACCACCTTGCCCAGCCCATCTACTCCTAGGATTTTTTAAAAGTAATTCCTCTCCATCATTCATTCATTATGTCACCTTTCTAAAAAATTAAAGAACCATATACATGAGCACTTTCTGTATCTTCAGCTGTGTTCTATGTCTAGCTGCTGATTGCTTCCTTGGTACTCAATTTTAAAAACTGTTTTAATATTTGAAATGTTTCATCTCCAAGAGGGCCAGTGCCACACACACCCCACCTTCCTGGGTCCCATAACTCTAATTTTTCAGAATTTTCCTGTTAATCACTGATGTTTATTTGTCCTGATGAATTTTAGTAGCACTTAATAAATTCCCTCTGAAAACCCTTACTATGCTTTAATTATAATTACATTGGGTTTGGAGATAAAATGAATTAACATATTTACACTCTTGAAGTGTCCTTTTCCTTAGCCATTTGAAGTTCATTTTGTCTTTTGTGTCTTTCACTAGTGTTTTAAAGGTTTTTTTCCTCCCATATATCAATAGATCCTTCACTTTTCCTAGTAAACTTATAATTAGGTATTTAATCTTTTGCTGGCCAGTTTAGTTTGGAATTTTTTCCCATGTTATCTTTTATAATTATCTATTTTTGTTCATAGGAAAGTCACAGATTTTAGAATATCAGTTGTGTATTTCGTTTTCTTGTCATTTCTACGGGCTTTTTTGTCGATTCCCTTGGGTTTCTAGATTGACGCATGTGTCACTGATGCTGTCTCCTCCTTCATAATAGGTGTGTCCCTTATTTCTTTTTCTCATCGACTCTTACTGGCCAACACACCCAGGATGATAATAAATGACTCTGATGTTGGCCGGCTCCTTGAGATTTGATTACTAAATCTGTACACGTTGAGGGATTCATGCTTAGATCCACACACAGAAGAGATGTCTGCTTGATCAACTGATCCCTCACATATAAAATGTTCCCCCTCAATATTCCTTTGCCTGATATTAACAGAGTCGCTATAGCTTTATTAGTGAATGTTTCTATGGTCAATCTTTTCCCATTCATTTTCTTTTAGCCAGTGACTTTATTTTTCAAGTGAGTTTTTTCTAGAAAGCACATAATTAAGTCTTGCTTTTTTAAAAAAAAAAATCTAGCCTGACAATTTCTGCCTTTCAATTGGGGATTTTGACTGTTTACTTTTAACAAAAACAACTTTGTTGAGATATAATTTACATACCTTAAAATTCATCAGTTTAACGTGTATGATTCAGCTGCACAGCGGCTCATATGTGTAATCCCCACACTTTGGGAGGCTGAGGCAGGAGAGTTAACTTGAGCCCAGAAGTTCAAGACCAGCCTGGGCAACACAGCAAGACCCTGATTCTACAAAAAATTTAAAAAATTAGCCAGACGGGGTGGTGTACATCTGTAATCCCAGCTATGCAGGAGGCTGAGGTGGGAGGATCCCTTGAGCCCGGGGGTTTGAAGCTGTAGTGAGCTATGATTGTGCTACTACGCTTCAGCCTGGGCAACACAGTGAGACTCTGTCTCTAAAAATAAATAAATAAATACAACTGATTGTTTTAAAAGTGCACAATTCAATTTTTTGGGTGTATCCACAGAGTTTTACAACCATCGGCAGAGTCTGATTTCAGAGAACGTTTATCATCAGAAAGAAACCTCATACCCACTAGTTACCACTTCCCACCCTCTTTCCCCAACCTGGGTATCATCAATCTACTTTCTGAATCTACAGATATGCCTCTTCCGGATTTTTCCGTATCCGTGGGATTATACACAATGTGGCCTTTAGTGACTGACTTCTTTCAGTTAGCATAGTGCTTAGAGGTTTTTCCGTGTTGGAACCCGAATTTGTGCTTTATTCCTTTTTACTGCCAAATAATATTCCACTATATGGATATACCCTTTTTTATTATCCATTCATCCACTGATGGACATTCGGTCTTAACCTGCATTTTGGCTATGATGTCTAATTCCGCTGTGAACGTTCATGTTCAAGTTTTTGTGGGGCCATGCTTTCAATCCTCTTGGGTATACACCTAAGAGGACAGTTGTTTTCGTAGGATAACTCGGTGCTTAGCCCTTTGTTTGCCCTCATCTTTGAGGGATCTTTTTCATGCACGGATGCTTTCTCAGCACCTATGGATATGATAATATGAATTTTTGCTTTCCACCCAATGGGTAGACTGTCTTACATAATTGTAGTAACAGATTTCCAAATAGTAAGTCATTTGTAGACACACACTACTTATTCATAGTGTATTCTGTTTTTGATCTTTTGATGAAGTTGCTAATTTTGGAATTTGCATTCATAGTCATAGTCATAAACGAGACCGATTGGTAGGTCATCTGCTTTCTTTGACAGGTTTTAGTGCCAAGAGCTTCTGTAAAAACAATTTTGAAGATTTCCTCCTATTTCTGTGTTCTAGGAGAGTTTGAGGTAAGTGTTCTTTGAATGTTTGGGAGAATTCTCCTGCAGAACTGCCAGGGGCCTACTGCTTTTTGAGGATGTGGTTGACAGCTCTGTATTAAGGTTGGTCTCTTCCTATTTCTTCTCTCTTCTGGAATAATTTTGGTAATTTCTATAATTATAATAAAGGGGGATTTTGGGCAGCCAAGCCAAGGCCTCTGACCTCAGTCAAAGTATCATGACTCCAGTCATCATACAATATGTACGTTTTTGTGTTTGCCTTCCTGAATTCAGTCAATCTATCCTGACGTTCATCCATGTAGTTGTATGGTGGAGACGGTCTTCGAATAGCAGTTTGTTTCTTTTTATTGACGAGTAAATATACCATTGCGTGGATATGGCATAATTTTACCCATGCACTTGTTGATGGATGTCTGAATGAGATTACAGCCCTTATGAAAGAGGTGGAAGGGAGAGCCCTAGCCCTTTCCACCATGTGAGGACACAGTGGTCATCCCCTCACGCCTTTCCGTCTCTTTCAACACACGAGGACACTACAGAATGCCATCAGGAGGAACAGGCTGCACCAGACACTGGACCAGCTGGCACCTGGATCTTGGACTTTCTGCTTACAGCCTCTTTTCTTGGACTTACTGCTTACAGCCTCTAGAACTGTAAGCGGTAAGTTTCCCTCCCTCCTTCTCTCCCTCCTTCCCTCACTTCTTTCTATTTTGTTGTTGGAGTCTCACTCTGTCACCCATGCTGGAGTCCAGTGGCATGACCATGGCTCACTACAGCATCAACCTCCTGGGCTCAAGCAATCCTCTGGCCTCAGCCTCCTGAGTAGCTAGCACTACAGACGTGTGCCACCATGCCTGGTTAATACATTTCTATTATTTATAAACTACCCAGTCTGTGGTATTTTGTTATAGCAGCAGGAACTAAGGTAGGATTTAATTTTCATTGCCCAGATGACAAATGATGTCAGATGATATTTTCTCATATGCTTATTGGTTATTTGCATATATTTTCTTCTGTGAAGTCTATGTTGACATCTTTTGCCCATTTTTTGGTTGGGTTGCTTGTCTTTGTGTTGAGTTGAAGTTCTTTATTCTGAATACAAGTTTTGTGTCAGACACGTATTTTGAATTTTTTTTTTTCTGAATTGGTGTCTCACTCTGTTGCCCAGGCTGGAGTGCAGTGTCGACCTGCTGGGCTCTGGCAATATTTTGTCTCATCCTTCCAAGTAGCCGGAAATACAAGTACACAGCTACGATGCTTAGCTAATTTTTGACTTATTGTAGAGATGAGGTCTCACCAAATTGCCCTGACTGGTCTTGAACCCACAGGCTCAGACAATCCACTCACCTCGGCCTCCCAAAGTGCTGGGATTACAGGCTGAGCTACCAAGCCTAGGCTTACCTATTTTCTTAATGGTGTTTTTTGTTGAGAAGTTTTGCATTTTGATGAAATCTATATATCAATTGTTTTTAGGATCCATGCTTTTGTATCCTTTCTAAGAAATCTCTGCCTACCCCAAGACTGAAAAGACATTCTGTTTTCTTCTGGTAGCTTTACCAATTTATGTTTAGATATACGATCCCTCTTATGTTGAATTATGAAAATGGTGTGAGGTAGGGATTGAGTTCCGCCACACACATGAATATCTAGTTGTTCCAACACCACTTGTTGGGCTCTTGTCAAAATCAGTTGCCCTTGCATAAGATGACTCTTGATAGCTTTCTGACACTAAGCACCCAAACTTGCCTTGTGTGGTTTCTTTATGAGTCTTGTGTGGTCTCTCCAGGTATCTAGTGTGGTCTCTCCACGTATCTTGTGTGGTCTCGTGTGGTCTCTGTCTTGTGTGGTCTCCCTATGTGTCTTGTGTGATCTCTCTGAGTCTTGTGTGGTCTCTGTGTCTTCTGTGATCTCCATGAGTCTTGTGTGGTCCCTGTGTCTTGTGTGGTCTCTCTATGTATCTTGTGTGGTCCTTCTACATGTCGTGGTGCTTTCTCTACATGTCTTGGTGGTCTCTCTACGTGTCTTGTGTGGTCTCCCTACATGTCTTGTGTGGTCCCTCTACATGTCTTGGCGGTCTCTCTACGTGTCTTGGTGATCTCTATGTGTCTCAGTGGTCTCTCTACATGTCTTGTGTGATATCTCTATGTGTCTTGATGGTCTCTCTGCATGTCTTGTGTGATCTCTCTACGTGTCTTGGTGGCCTCTCTACACGTCTTGTGTGATCTATGTGTCTTGGTGGTCTCTCTACATGTCTTGTGTGATCTCTCTCTGTGTCTTGGTGGTCTCTCTACATGTTTTGGTGGTCTCTCTGTATCTTGGTGATCTCTCTACGTGTCTTGTGTGGTCTCTCTACGTGTCTTGGTGGTCTCTCTATCTTGGTGATCTCTCTATGTGTCTTAGTGGTCTCTCTACATGTCTTGTGTGATCTATGTGTCTTGGTGGTATCTCTATGTAACTTGGTGGTCTCTCTACACATATGTGTGGTATATGTGTCTTGGTGGTCTCTACGTGTCTTGTGTGATCAATATGTCTTGGTGGTCTCTCTACATGTCTTGGTGGTCTCTCTACGTGTCTTGGTGGTCTCTCTACGTGTCCTGTGTGATCTCTCTATGTGTCTTGGTGGTCTCTCTACGTGTCTTGTGTGATCTATGTGTCTTGGTGGTCTCTCTATGTAACTTGGTGGTCTCTCTACGCGTATGTGTGGTGTATGTGTCTTGGTGGTCTCTACATGTCTTGTGTGATCAATGTGTCTTGGTGGTCTCTCTATGTGTCTTGTGTGATCAATGTGTCTTGGTGGTCTCTCTAGTGTCTTGGTGGTCTCTCTACGTGTCTTGGGTGATCAATGTGTCTTGGTGATCTCTCTACGTGTCTTGGGTGATCAATGTGTCTTGGTGATCTCTCTATGTGTCTGGTGGTCTCTCTGCATGTCTTGATGGTCTCTCTACGTGTCTTGGTGGTCTCTCTACGTGTCTTGGTGGTCTCTCTGTGTGTCTTGGTGATCTCTCGGTGTATCTTGGTGGTCTCTCTACATGTCTTGTGTGATCTATGTGTCTTGGTGGTCTCTCTATGTAACCTGGTGGTCTCTCTATGTGTATGTGTGGTGCATGTGTCTTGGTGGTCTCTCTACATGTCTTGGTGGTCTGCAGACCCGCACCATCACATTACCTGGGATCTTGACAGAAATCCAGAATCCAGCATCACCTCAGCCTCACACAACCTGCAGGTGATTCAAAGGCACATGGCATATTGAGGAGCACTGGCGCGGGTAATTGTTGAGGAATGAGAGAAACCTCAGCATGACACTTGCTGCCTCTCACAGCCACCCCCCTCCCCCCCACAAGCACCACAGGCGGCGGCCGCTGACCCATTTCCTCTGCCGTCTGTGCAGCTAGCCTCACTCCCTCACTCCCTGACTTAACCTCTGGCTCCCCATCTCAGGGGCTCATGCCCCGCAAAGTGATGTGAGGAGCACCTGGGCATGGAGACAGCACAATAGGAGCCGGTGATCATCGTGGCCACTTCAGAGTTCTGTCGCCAGGAAAAGCCCCCGGACACTTTCCACGCAGCCCCACCCCCACAGCCGGGCAGAATCGCGCCCGCCTGCTCCCAGCCCTCCTCCCCCCGCCCCGCGCCCCAGGCCCGCGTGCTCCATAAATCTTCCCCAGCGCGTCGCATTGTTCCGGCGAGTTGCCCTCGCGTCCACCTCCCCCGCCACGGCCCGGAAGCTCCTTGAAATCCCTCGAATCCCGGATTTCTGCCGTGGTCGTCTCTGAAGCCCCAGCCCCTGGCACAGGGCCTAGCGCTTGGAGGGCGCTCAATAAATGTTTGCAAAATCGAATTCTGCGTTGAGCAGGTGTCCAAACCCCCATTCGCGGGGGCGGGGTGTGCG
>NW_007260465.1:144453-172972 GCF_000164805.1 Carlito syrichta
GGGGTGGGGGTGGGAGGACCCGGGTACCTCCTCGCGCCGCCGGTGTCACCCGGGCTCGGCGCGGCGCCTCGGGCTGGCTCCATGTTTGCGGAATGAATGAATCGGGACTGGCCTTGCCCCCTTGCGAAGGAGGACTTTTTGAGGTCCACGTGCTGCAGCGCTCCTGGGGGGCCTCCTGGGATAGGGCCCCCCTCCCGCATAGCAGAAACCCCACTCATTTCTCCTTCTCCCCACGCTCCATTCGGGAGGCTCCCTTGGGTGGGGGCTTGGGGAAGGTGCCTGGGCAGGGGACTTCAGCCAGGCTTCCTAGAGGGTGACAGTAGGGGCTGGGGGTGCTGCAGGGGAGAGCAGCCGTGTCAGGAGGGGTCGCTAGGCACCTCCAAGGCCTGGCTAGAAGAGCCGCTTGAGCATGGGTTCTGGCCCACAGGTTACTTAGCGAACCCCTCCAGTCCTCTGTTTCTTCATCAGTAAAATGGGAACATTAGTAGTCACTCTTCAGGACTTTGTGTGCAGATTAAAAAAATATTCTACATGAAATCACCAAGCACAGTGGCTCTCACCAAAATCTGTCTTGTTTCCTTTCTCTGTGGGCAGACAGAGACTTGTTCCCATCCTCTTTTCCACACATTGGCCATGGACAGACACAGCAAATGTGCAGTCACTGTTTGTTGAAGGAATATGCTTGATGGGGCTTCAGCAACTACCCCGACCTCGCGTTTGCTCCCAGAATCCACAGGGAGAGGCCAGGCCGCGTGGGGCACAGGCATGCCAGTGCTGTCGGAGGACTCAGGTGAGTGCCTCTCCCTGCCCTGCCTCAGTCCTGGAGAGGAGGCTCTACCATCAGCCTTGGAGCAGTGGGAGGCCAGGGGGATCCTGGGACAGGGGTGCCCACTGTGCTCGCTAATCCTCCCTTTCCTCACACTCTCCCCAGGTCTGCACGAAACCCTGGCCCTGCTGACCTCCCAGCTGAGACCCGACTCCAACCACAAGGAGGAGATGGGCTTCTTGAGGGGCGTGTTCAGTGAGAAGAGCCTTGGTTACCTCGTGAAGGTGGCGTCTCCTTCTGTGCTGCCTGGCGAGGGTTGCCGGGGTCTTCCCGACTGGCTGCAGCCCCTGGAGACCATCCTAGCTGCCCCCTGCCCCAGGAAGTCTTCGTGGCCACTAGGCAGGGTCTCCTCTTCCGCTGCCCTTCAGTGACGCAGTCTGCAGCCCTCTGTGTCCCCCAGCCGGGCGGGATATGGGGCGTCTGGGGCGAACCTGACATCCCCTGTCTTCACAGATTCACGAGAAGCTTCGCTATTACGAAAGACAGAGTCCAACCCCAGTACTGCACAGTGCCGTGGCCCTGGCTGAGGACGTAAGCCCAGGCTTTTCTCATTAGTGTCAGTTCCACTCCCCACCCGTAGGGCTCCCTCATCTTGCTTTGTCACCATTGCTTAGCCCGGGGACATCAGGAGTCGGGAGCTACAAGGCGAAGAGGCATCTCTTTTCCTCCTCTTCCTCCTTCTCCTCTCTGGGTCCGCCATCAGGCAGGACCTCTGAGCCTTGGCCTAGGCTGGGCGACGGGGTGACATGGGGCTGCCCACTTACTGTGTGTTCCTGAGAAAGTCTGTTTCCTCTGCTGCAAAGTGGGAGCCTTGGGTCGTCTCAGCAGTCCCCAAACCGTTCCGAGGACTGGCGACTGGGAGAGGTCCGTGAGCACATTGTGTCGGTGCTTTGGGTGGCCAGTGTGAAGTCCCGAAGCCAAGGGTCTTGCCGTGGGTCCCCGCGTCCTGGCTCAGGCTTCTCATTTTTTAAGGACTGTTGCCTCATTTCTTGTGGACTGGTGGTCTGTGGGTCCTGGCTTTTTACTAAAATCAGCTCCTGAACAACCTAACCCCGGGAGGTGGTATCTCCGTGGCATGTTAGACGGCCCAACTTCTGGACCCAGCGCTGGCTGCCTTTGGCACCAGCTCTGTGATGTCCAACGGGCCAGGCAACCTCTCTGAGCTCTGTTTTCCCCATTCCTCATCGTGGTGGGCATCGACAGGAGAGCCAGAGAAAGCCAGGTTCAAATCCTGGCTGTGCCACGTATGAACTTTGTGATTTTGGGCGAGATATGAGACCCCTTAGAGTCTCATCTGTAAAATGGCAGGGTAGCAGGACCCAGGACATCTAGCTTGTCATGAGCAAGCCCACAGGGAACAGATGGCACGCAGGAGGGGCTTCTGATAGGATTGCTGCTCCAGTCTTCTGGCTCAGTTTCCCCAGGGGCATCTGTCCTGGGGTGGCTGGGGGGAGGGGGTCTGATGGGGCCCTGGGACTGCAGCTGTTCCTGGGAGATCCTTAGGTCTCTGGCCCAGGGAGGAGGGATCCAGCTGTGTGGGCAACGTTGTGTCTCGGTCCCTGCAGGTGATGGAGGAGCTGCAGGCTGCGTCCGTGCATGGTGACGAGAGGGAGCTTCTCCAGCTGCTGTCCACCCCCCACCTCAGGGTAGTCACGTGCGGCCCCTGCCTGCCCACGCCTCTCATGTCTCCTGGGTTGGAGCAGAGGGAACGCTGGCCGTGAGAATGAGGAGAGGAGACCTCCAAGGGAGGGCTCTTCAGTGCCAGCCTCGGGGGCTAAAGGGGACGGTGTCTCTGGTGCGATGTCCACAACCCTCCAGCCTGGCCAAGGCCCGCTGGCCCGTGAGCCGTGGCCAGCCCTCCTTTTCTCTTTCTTTCGCGGCAGGCTGTGCTTATGGTACACGACACGGTTGCCCAGAAGAATTTCGACCCTGTCCTCCCCCCTCTGCCTGATAACATTGACGAGGATTTTGATGAGGAATCTGTGAAGATTGTCCGCTTGGTGAAGAACAAGGAACCCCTGGTATGTGGTGCCTGTGCCCCACCCCCCCACGCTTCCCTGCATCTCACGCCCACCCGGGAGCCAGGGAGGGACCCTCCCGGAGTCTGCAGAGCGAGTGACTGTGGCTTTGTGGGGGCTGCTACTAGTCCCCTCGGTGCCTTGGTGTGCTGGGCACCCCTTTCTGTCGGTGGATATGGCCACTCTCAACAACCGGCAAGCCCCTTTATGCAGTAAGTAGCCTGCACAGCCGTCTGGGTGGCCCTGGGTTACGGCCCAAGGGCCAAAGCCAACCTCTTAGGGTTGGCTGTGGTCGCCATTACCCTACCACAGTGGAGTCGAGTAGCTGCCACAGAGAGATGGAGTGGCCCATGAAGGCTGAAATATTCCCATCTGGCCCTTTAAGCAAAAAACGTGCCACTGCCCGCACTGACTCCCGAGGAAGTCAGGGCATTCTTCTCTCCGGCTGGCTGGCAGCTGCTTGTCATCTTGGTCCTGCTCACACCGATTTCCTCAGCAAAGGGCTAGCGTGGTTTATTAGATGGAGGGAAACGGCGGACGTCTGGAGACCTGAGTCTGTTCGAGAGGATGCCGCCGTGGACTTTCTCTATTTTCAACCCTCCGCAGATGACTGCCAGCGAGCCCTTCTGCAAGCAGGCAAAGGTCTCTCCTCTGCCTCTGTTTCCTCACCTGTAAAATGGGCAGTCATCCGTGGATTCGGCAGACATATTGTGAGCTCTCCTGAGCGGGTTCAGGGTCTGGCAGTTCAGAGCAGAATAAACCATGGACAGACATGCTGGAAAGTTCGCAGGTCTGAAGGGCAAGATACCCCGAGGTTCTTAGCGGATGGCCTCTCTTTCCAGTAATAATTATGTCTTTCAAATAGGTGACACAGAGGAAGCCGATAGTTAGTGTGCATGTGTGTTTGCAGTCACAGCCCAGAATCAATGGCTAGTGGTTGTCGAGTGCCTGCCGGGTACCAAGTACCTCGCATGCATTGCCCGATGTCATCCTTGCAACACTCCTGAGAGCTCAGTGCCATTCGTGCCCAGAGGAAACAGTCTTGGAGGTGATAAGGGACTTCCTCGCTGTGGTCACATGCTTTTAGTCAATGGCAGAGCCGTGTTCGTACCCAGGTCGCCCAACTCTGGAGCTCGGCTCTTGAGCATTCTGCTGTAACTGCCGCAACCCAGCCTGCCTGGGGAAGAGAATCCGGGGACTTTCATCCTGGGCGTCATCTCTGCTGTGCTGCACGGGTCAAGTCCTGGCCCTGAAGCTCTGGCTGAGGCCTAATTAGTTCCCCTAGGCAGCAACAGAAGGCTTGGTAGCCCCGTGATTGGCTAGAGGCAGGGTGAGAATTTGCTGGCACATAGCACCCTCATTTATTAAATGTCTCTGCAAGGGGTAAGAGCTGTGAGCTGATAGAGATGTGATCAAGCGCTGGATTTGGCATCATGAAAAACCTTCTGCCTTGCCAGCTGGGTGACCTTGAGGGTGCTTAACTTGTCTGAGCCCCAGTCCCTCATCTGAAATGTCACGGGGAGCCGGGCATGATAGCTCATGCCTGTAATCCCAGCACTTTGGGAAGCTGAGATGGGAGAATTGCTTGAGCCCAGAAGTTCCAGACCAGTCCGGGCAACATAGTGAAGCTTTGTCTACACACACACACACACACACACACACACACACACACACACACACACACAAATTAACCAGGCATGGTGACGTGTGCCTGTAGTCCCAGTTACTTGGGAGGCTGAGGCGGGAGGAATGCATGAACCCAGGAGATGGATCGAGGCTGTGGTGAGTTGTGATTGTACCACTACACTCAGCCTGGATCAAGTGAGACCCCAACTCAAAAAAAAAAAAAAAAATTAAAAACGCCACAGGGGTATTGTGTAGTGCGGTACTAATGGGAGATGTTGATTTTGTTTGCGTCTAGGCATTGGGAAACCTCTCCGTGCCCCCCAACACCCCCTCCCACCCCACCATCAGCCTTCTGGGGTGGCAGAGGAAGGGATGGGGAAGGCCGTCTTGGGCCCAGAGAGTGGAGTTGCTTCTCAGGAGTCTGTCTATTCTGTCCCGGATGCAGGGGGCTACCATCCGGAGGGACGAACACTCGGGGGCCGTCGTCGTGGCCAGGATCATGCGAGGGGGCGCTGCAGATCGCAGCGGTAAGTGGCAGCAGTGCAGCGTGACCCACGTTGTTCCGGAGTCTTCCCCGTTTGCTCTTCTTACCTCCCTTCTGTCAGGTCACCTGTTGGGGATGTGCTTTGCTGTCTGGGTGTGAGGCTGCAATGCGCATTTTCTTCCTAAGCCCAGTGGAAGTTTTAATTGCAAATATAACAGGCCTGAGGCTGGGCTCAGTGGCTCACACCTGTAATCCCAGCACTTTGGGAGGCCAAGGTGGGAGGATTGCCTGAGCCTAGGAGTTAGAGACCAGCCTGGGCAACATACTGAGACCTCATTTCTACAAAAATGTAGTCGGATTTGGTGGCATGTGCCTGTAGTCCCAGCTACTTGGGAGGCTAAGGCGGAGGGATCGCCTGTGCCCAACAGGTTGAGGCTGCCATGAGCTGTGATTGTGCCACTGCACTCTAGCCTGGACGACAAGAGTGAGACCTTGACTGGGCTTGGTCACTCAGCCTGTAATCCCAGCACTTTGGGAGGCCTAGGCAAGTGGATTGCCTGAGCCCGCGTGTTCGAGAACCACCTGGGCAACTTGGCGAGACCTCATCTCTATAATAAATAAATAAAAATTAGCCGGGTGTGGTAGTGCGCATCTGTAGTTCCGGCTACTCGGAAGGCTGAGGTGTAAGGATCACCGAAGCCCAGCAGGTCGAGGCTGCGGTGGCCGGGAGCGTGCCACTGTACTCCGATCTGGGTGACAGTGAGACTCCAATTAAAAAAAAAAAAAAAAGAGTGAGAGTTTATCTCAAAAAAACAACAACAAACAAAATGTAATGGGCCTAGGGGTACTTTGGGGGCGATCAGGAAAGGGCTTGTGCGTGGGCTGAGTCTGTGGAGGGTGATGATTACGCATTCAGCAGGGGCCTGGCAGGGGATGCCTGGGGGGGGCAGGGCTGGCACACTTCCCCACCCCCCAGGTGCCTTGTCAAGCTGCTGCTGCAGAGAGAGGGTGTTCTTGTGCCAGATTTGTTTGGGTGGAAAGCAGACTGATACTTACTGGTGTGTGGAAGAACTACTAAGGGCGGGGGAGTCCTCCTGGAGTAGGGGCTGCTAACCCCAGAGTGTGGGAGCCACTGTCGCGGAGAGTCCTGAACCCGGGCCTCACAGACATCAGCGAGCAGGTGAGGCCCCTGAGTGTGAGCTCTGGCTCAGTGGCCTGGACTGGGGCAGGATTCTGCACTTCCAGCTGCTCCCAGGCGACACTGGTGTGGCAGGGCCAATGTCCGCTGCCAGTGGAAAGTAGGACCCTCATGTGCAGAGACACTTACCACCAAAGTGGAGGCTCATGGATGGCGTGGCTAAAGCTCTTGATGACATTCTTGCTGGGGCCTTCATGTTTCCTTGTTAAGAGTTACAGAGGCCATTCTCGGAGTGAGTCTGGAAACCAGGAAGGTGAAGAGTTACGGGTTAAAATAATTATATATATAATATACGTAATTACACATATAATAAAATATGTCTACAGATTTCAAATTAACACTTTTTTTTTTAGTAGGGATGGTGTCTTGCTATGTTGCCCAGACTGGTCTCGAACTCCCAGGCTCAAGCAGTCCTCCCACCTCAGCCTCCCAAAGTGCTCGGATTACAGGCGTGAGCCACTGTGCCCAGCCCTCAATTATACTGTTAAAGCAGCAAAGCTTACAGTGGAAAGAACACAGGCTTTCTATGTCATAACAATTGCATCTGAGTACCGGCTATTATTTCTTAGCAGTGTGGCCTGAGGCAGACTGCCTCGTCTTCTTGGGCCTGAGCTGCCAACTTGTAAACTGGGCATTTCGCTGGGCCATGGTGAGCCCTCCATGCGAGGGAGGGGCCCAGCACGTGAGGCAGCTCCCTTCACCCCTGTCCCATCTGCCAGCTTCAAGCCTCGAGTACGCTCTGCAGTGGGCTCCTCAGGCAGGCCCCACGGTGGCCAGAGCTCCGGGCCCATTCTCTGAGGCCTCCTCCGGTGCTCATGGTTGTCCCGCGTCTCCTAGGCCTGGTCCACGTTGGTGACGAGCTCCGGGAAGTGAACGGGATTGCTGTCCTGCACAAGCGGCCAGACGAGATCAGCCAGATCCTGGTCCGTGCTGCCTGTGTCTGTGTGTGTGTGGGGGGGGTGCGTGAGTGGGTGGGGGCGTGTGTGTGGGGGGGTTGTTGGCGGGTCTTCAGACACCAGGAACTGGCTGCCCCCTGGAGCAGGGTGGGGTCTGGCTCAGTCTCCCAGTTGTCACGAGGAGGTGGGCCTCAGGCAACAGTGACCCGACAACAGTGTGCCTCGGGCACAGGGTGGGGGTAGGAGGAGGGGAACTTGCAGTCCACCTGTCTCAGGCCCTCTCTTCAGCACAGCCGTGCCCCCACCCCTGGCTCCCCTTCCAGAGGACCCTCCTGGGTCTAATCCTGGCTCTGCGTCTTCTTAGCTGTGCAGCCTTGGGCGAGCCATCACATCATCTGAGTGTCAGTTTCCTTTAAAATGGGGATAGAGGTGGTTCCTCAACCGGGGTGTGTTTGTCATCAGATGGAAACCTCTGGGACAGGAGAAAGCCCTTCACAATGGCATGGGGATTCCAGGGATCGAATGCTCAATTACATACCTCCGTAGTTCATTCTGCGGAGTTCAAGTCAAAACTGCACTTGGGAAAAGCTCACGTCCTAGCTTGGTCCCCTTCCTCCGCCAATGTGATGCTCTTTGCTAACTTCTGATGGGTTTGAGGGCAGAAGCAAGCTGGGATGGGAAGTGAGGAGGCCCACTCTTTAAGGCCCCACTACAGGGGACCCAGATTGCAGCAAGCCCTTCCATCTCTGTCCAAGCTCTCCTGTCCCTGGTTTTAGCTGCCAACCTTGTGTTCCAGCGCCTCCTGGGTAGTGACCAGGGACGATCTGGCGGGCTGTGCTCTCCAGTTTGACTGCATTCTTCCTCGGGGGCCCCTGGCATTGGGGTGCAGGGAAGGGGAGCTCTGAGAAAACTGGGAGTGGCCTGAGACGGGGTGCTGCTGGGGAGGGTGGAAGCAGAGAGGGATGTGCCGATCAAGGATCAGCCCCAGATAAGGAAAGTGGAAACAGACTGGAACAGGTATTCAGATGGCCCGAGCGGCAGGCAGGGAAGGGAACCCTTGGTGCTCTGCAGATGGAAGGGATGGAGAGTTGGGATTCCATGGCTCTCATTTAAAGTTTTCTGTCCTGTTGTCTCCTGTAAATGCAGTCACTTGGTTTCTGAGTTTTACCTTAGAGTCTGAATGGCCCTGCTAGAAGGGTGGCTAGAAGGGTGGGCCTTGGGGAGGCTGTGGGTCGAACTTCTCTTCCGAGCATCAGTTTTTAGATCTGGGAATTAGGCTTGAACTTGATCAGCCTCTGCTCCGGCTTCTTCCAGGCCCAGTCCCAGGGGTCCATCACTCTCAAGAT
Organism: Carlito syrichta; assembly: GCF_000164805.1. NCBI lineage: Eukaryota > Metazoa > Chordata > Mammalia > Primates > Tarsiidae > Carlito > Carlito syrichta. The sequence continues at coordinate 152,848 of NW_007260465.1, forward strand.
CATCCCTGCCACCCAGGAGGAGGATCGCTTCAAGGAGAGCAAGGTACAGGAGGCAGGCTCGTGGGAGGCTTCTCCCAGTGGGAGTTGCAGCTTGGTGGCTGCAGCCTGGAGCCGGTCTGGCACAGTCACTCGGGAACGGATCAGAGATCTAGTTCTCGTCATCTGTGCCCAGTAGAGGGCCTTAATTCAGTCACAGAGTGATTCATGTGTTCGTACACTGCCTCCTCCCAAACAGGACTTGACTTCGCTTACTATAAAAGACAAGGTCACTGTCACTGAAGCAGAAGGTCAGGGCCGTGAGGAGTGGAAGGCACCCAGTGTGCTGGATTCTGGGCCAGTTAAGTCACTACCATGTGCTCACTTACTTGCTGAGCCTGCCTTATTGGGTCACCTCCTCTGTGCCAGGCACTCTGTCAGATGCTGGAGCCAGGGACGATTTGTGGCTTCGAGGGTTCTCAGGGCAGAAGGGGAGGCCAGGGTGCAGGTCTTCCATGGCTGTGATGATGACAGGTGTGAGGCTCTGTGCAGAGGGTTACATCACCATGGAGAGGTGCTGAAACTGAGGCTCAAGGAAGCTGTGGCTGAGCCTCCGAGGGGGTCAGGCCCAGGGGTCTGCACACGCAGAGGAAGAGAATGTGTCCTTGGACCAGTGAGAGTGAGGGGATGCCAGGTCGGGGAGGAGGGTGTGGGTTTTGCTGGGAGGGTTAAGCCTTTGTTCCGAATGGCCTTGAATGCTTCGCTAAGGAGTGTGGCATGATCTCTGCTTAGTTTGGGGCCTGTGGAAGCTGACTCCGACACAAGGATTTGCACGCACATGGTTTATCGGGAGGTGTCCCCAGGATACACCAGCACAGGAGTGGGGATGGGGCCGCTGATCTGAAGAGGCGGACGTTCTCAAGCAGGTTACCCCTGTGGGCCACCGGAGCAGAATCCTGTGGGGAGTTCAGGATCCCCATGGAATGCACACCTCCGTCATCCCACCCAAGATCCCAGAGCTGGGGGGTCTGCACACCAACTCCTGCTGGGCTGCACCCAGAGGTTCATTCCTGGCAAGTCCTCTTGCTGGATCAGGGTAGAGCTGGTCCCAGTGGCCAGAGGGGATGAGTCCTTGGCACACAGATGAAAATGCCGCAGCTGGCAGTCAGCCGGGGGTGCCCTGAAGTGGTCCAACCCTGGGGGATACGGGAGGGTACCACCCACAGCTCAAGAGATAATTCCACAGATTCTGGAAAACTCTTAACAGTCTTCTTCTTCTTCTTCTTCTTTTTTTTTTTTAAGGAAGAGGGTGATGCAGCCATATTTGTATTTTAGAAATCTCCCTGGGGCAGCCATGTGGAGGAAAGGGGGGTGGGGGTGGAGGCTGGAGGCAGGGAGGGCCTGGTAAAAGCCCAGGTGAGAGATTCTTAAGACCTGAACTGAGACGGTAGCTGAGGGGATAGAGAGGAAGGCATCACTTTGATTTCACAGTACATTTGATCTGAGCTTCCTGGCAGCCAAGTCAGAAAGGAGAACATGATGAATGTTTGTCAGGTGATGGCCGGAAGCATGCCGGTTTCTCAAGATTGATTCCCACCCCTGCCTCCCAGTACTCAGTGCAGAAAGTAGAGCCATTGCAGCATCTGGCAGGGAGGAGATGGCCATTCAGACTCTGATGGATGAGGATTAATAGTGGACAGTGTTTTCAATGATAGTGTTTTTACAGCAGGTTTCTTATTTGCATTCTTTGATTTATCCCAGGGCATAATCATATTTCCTCTTACCTGGTGGAAGGTGGTTCTTCTTGGGACAATCTAGTGTCCCCATCTGTAGCTCTTTTTTTTTTGAGTTGGAGTCTCCCTGTCGCCCGGGGCTGGAGTATAGTGGCACGCTTATGGCCACCGCAGCCTCGACCTGCTGGGCTCAGGCAATCCTGCCTCAGCCTTCCAAGTAGGTGGAACCATAGGCGCACGCCACCACGCTCAGCTTATTTTCCATCTGCAGCTTTGAGGGCTCTGACTTGATACAGGAAGAGAACTTGGTTTTCCTAGAGGACAAAATAGGTAAACTGTCTCTCAACCCATTCTTCCTGAATATTTATTTCTTCTTGATCCAGATGCTTGATCTGCACTGGCCACTGAAGATCAGTTGTTTTTTTTTTGGTAGTTGTATTTAGAGAACATTTTATAAAAAATAAAACTGAGTCAAGATTACATTTACAACACCAACAAAAGATTCTTTGAAATGAAAGTGAACCTGAAGTAAAAAGAAGCTATAATCTTAGGACTCAGTAACTATGATCGGCTTTTAAGTGTAATCAAACAAGTTCAATTTAACTGTCTCGCTAAACAAAACACCTTGAAGCCAGAGTGCCTGGGACCTTGGAAACATTTGTGGCTGGATGCGGGCATCTGTCCCCGTCACACAGGGCTGGGAAATTCTTAGACTTGTCTCACTGAATCTTTTCTGGTTCATTGTGGCCCTGTCAGAGGAAGATCCCTGACTTCTTTCCTTTTTCTTTTTTAGAAAGCAGGATTTATTAAGAAAACAGAAAGGCTCCCGTAGTGGGAGGGGACCTGAGGGGGTTGCCCTGCTTTGCCTTTTCTATTTGCTGCTGAAGCAATTGGACCCTGATAATTCTAAAGTAGAAATAAGTAAAATAAACCCATGCCAGCAAATTATAGAAGAGAACAGGGAAGAGCGAGAAAATGCTGGGTCCCTACACCGTCCTCTCTGGGAGAGTGGCTTCAGGGTGGAGAGCTGAGTTGGGTCTTGGCCAAGGCTGTGACAGATGAGGCAGGGTGGAGCCATCAAAACGGGGGGTGCCGGTTACCCACGGAAGAGTGGTGGTGAGGAGTCAGGGACAGGTGTGCTGTTGATATTTGTGTTCCCGCCGAGTCGCCTAGATTGCTTGTGTGGCAGATGGCTGCTGGCTGTCTTCGGAGCAGTTGGTATCTCAGAAATAACACAGAGTTAGAAACGGTGCTGGCTTTTACTTTTGGTTCCTGGGATCAGTTGTCGCTGTGTGTAGGCTTAGAGTATGTATGCTGCAGCGGGTCAATAAATATGGAACTGTTTAGGTGGAAAGAGAACCTCAGTCATGAGGCCCGTCTAGTCTAGCCTAGTAATTTTCTGATTCTTTTTTTTTTTGAGATAGAGTCTTACTCTGTTGTCCAGGCTGGATGGAATGCAGTGGCATGATCACGGCTCACCACAGCCTTGACCTCCTGGGCTCAGGCAATCCTCCCGCTTCAGCTTCCTGAGTAGCTGGGGCTACAGGCTTGTGCCACCACACTCAGCTAATTTTAAACTATTTTTTTTGTAGAGATAGAGTCTCACTATGCTGTCCAGGCCGGTCCTGAACAACTGACCTCAAGTGGTCCTTCCCCCTTCAGCCTCCCACAGTGTTGGGATTACATGTGGGAACCATCGCACCTAGCCTCTGGTTAGCTTCCTGTTCTCAAGGCTGCTTGTTCTTCCTAAGCATGGATGGTTGGTGCAATTTGACCTCCGACGTGGCACAGACACACTAGCGGCCCCGTGGAGAAGGGCCGCTCATTGGAACCCTCCTTGCGCAGGTGTTCATGCGGGCCCTCTTCCACTACAACCCGCGGGAGGACCGAGCCATCCCCTGCCAGGAGGCAGGCCTGCCCTTCCAGCGCAGACAGATCCTGGAGGTGGTGAGCCAGGATGACCCCACGTGGTGGCAGGCCAAGCGAGTCGGGGACACCAACCTTCGAGCCGGCCTTATCCCCTCCAAGCGGTTCCAGGAGAGGTGGGTCTGGGCTGTGTTGCAAAGGGCTGGCTCCACAGGGCAGAGGCTCGGGCGCATGACAGACCCCCCAGTCTCTGCCACCAAGCCAGAGTGATGTTCTTTGAGGTAAGTGCCAGTCCGGCTTGTGGCTCTTCTCATCCCATGGCTAGTGCTGATGGCTGTCTGAGCCGTAAAGAAATCGGTGGAGACTGACATCGTCAAGTGAATGGAGATTCTATGATGTATACTTAGAGAAAGTTGAGAAATAAAATGTAAAAACATGGACGGCAAGGACTAGGAAGAGAACATTACCCCGCGTCTCAACGGCATAATTTATTTCCTTCTTGTGCTTTTTATTTTTATTAAAAAAACGACTTTTTCTGAGTAAGGGTCTCACTCTGTTGCCCAGGCTGGAGTGCGGTGGCATGATCACGGTTCATTACAACCTCAACTTCCTGGGCTCTGGTGAGCCTTCTGCTTCAGCCTTCCAAGTAGTCAAAACTACAGGCACGTGCTACCACGCCCGGCTAATTTTTGAGGCAATCCACTCGCCTCAGCCTCCCAAATCCACTTGCCTCAGTCTCCCAAAGTGCTGGGCCACCGAGCCCGGCCCTCAAACGGTTTTAATTAATGTGATGAGCTCGAGGGAGGGGGTTGTGGTGCTCTGTGAGTTTGTCTTAAGAGGACATGCCTTCATCTGGGTATGCGGGGAAGGCTTCTTGGAGGAAGAAGAGTCATGGCCAAGTATCCTCACTACTTTCCTATGGCTGCACTTTTAGGTTGTGTCCAGTTTTTCACGAAGGCTGCAGTATTTTCTTGCATGTAGACTGTTCCTCGTATTTCAAGTTATTTTCTTAGCATAGATTTCCAAAAGGGCAAATCCTGGGCCAGCGGATGTGGCAGTTGTGATGGCGTGTATTCACCCATAGAACACAGTGATGGCAGAACCTCAGGGTTTGCCCCTTTCGGTGGCCCTCGTGGATCAGGCCAGCAGGCGGCATCCGCGTCACCTGGGAACTTGTTAGAAACGCACAACCTGGGCCTCACCCAGGCCTGCTGAGTCAGACACTCCAGAGCAGTCCCTGATCTCTGTGTTCCAACACATGTTCCAGGTGATTCTGAGAAACCGAGGTCCTAGAACTCCCACTCAGTTTCCCCAGGGGATTCCAGCTCCATCTGCATTTTTATCTTCACACTTCTTGGCTCTTCTCACCAGAGGAAGCCGGGGAGGGCTCCTTAGCTGGGCTTAAATGTGGAAACCCTGGCAGCTCCAGAGCCCTGGGGAAATTCCGTAAATCAGCGGCGAGGCCTTGGCGCTGCCTGTCTGTGGGCAGCCTCCCTGGGTCGTGTGCCAGGGCTGGGTCTCCCCTGGGGGGAGGGGCGTTATGTCAGGGTTGCTTTTGCCCTCGGCCTTTCCTGGGAGTCGTTCCACTACTCCCCAGCCTCTTCAGATGGTGGGGAGGCTGGGGAGAGAAGAGAAGGGGTCTCCTTTCCTCGGGAATCAACCTTAGGAAGGGATCAAGAGATGATGACTGTAGACGTTGGACTGCATCCCTGTGATGGCCATCTTGGGTTGGGCGCAGCTTCCCAGAGCGAGAATCTCGGATTCTTCCTCTTCGTGAGCCAGCGAGCCCCTGCAGAGGGGTCCCCCTTCGTCAGAGCCCAGTGAGAAGCAGCATGTGCCCACCTGTGGGATCCAGGCCTCTGTTTCCTGAGTCACCCAGAAGGCTCCTTCCACCTGATCCTCTGGCCCAGCTCATGGCCTGCTCATTCCCTTGTCTCCCCACAGACGACTGAGCTACCGGAGAGCCACAGGCACCCTGCCGAGCCCCCAGAGCCTCAAGAAGCCCCCCTGTGAGTAGATTGCCGGTGACGATGGCACTCCAGAGAGGGGCCGGGGTCGGGACTCTGGGGCTTCCTGCTGGGAAGGAGTGTCGCTGGGCTGGAGGGGCTTCAGGGGCCCGACCTGAGCTTGCAGGCCCCTGAGGAAGGAGGCGGTAGGGACAGGCGTTAGGAGGGGGACATGGGTGGGTTTGGTGGGCTCTTCCCTGGAGAGGAGCTGCCACATTTGAGGTCCGTAAATGATACTGGGGATATCATTTTTATTATTGAGGACACCTCTCCTCAAATGGCTGCAGACTGTGTGTGTGTGTGTGTGTGTGTGTGTGTGTGTGTGTGTGTGTGTGTGTGTGTAAGGGGGTTCACAGCTTTCATTAGACTCCCAGGGGCTCTCTGTCCCCCAAACGGAAGCAGCACTGATGCTGGAGGGAGTGGAGAAGGCCGTGAGGGAACCCATGCCCCTTGCCTGGATTCCCAGATCTGGCAGATTCAAATGACAGACACCCAGCTAAACGTGAATTTTAACTAGGCAGTGGCCTGCTTTTTAGGATATGTGTGTCTTGTGCACTATCTGAGACATGCTTATGCCCAGGAGTTATGTGCTGTTTATTTGAAATTCGGGTTTAGCTGGGCGTCCTCTGTCTTTCCTGGCACCCACTCTGTGGGGCACTGTATTGTTTAGAAAATACATCCACCTACCTTCTTACCTTTTTTTTTTTTTTGAGTTGGAGTCTCACTCTGTCACCCAGACTGGAGTGCAGTGGCATGCTCATGGCCACCACAGCCTCGACCTGCCTCCTTCTGCCTCAGTCTTCCAACTAGCTGGGACTACAGGCGTGTACCACCCTGTCCGGCTATTTCTTTATTTATTATAAAGATGTGGGGTACAATTCAGGGTGAGGTATACACACATTGATTATGCAGGTACCCTTGACATTTTTTGATTTATTGTAGAGATGAGGTCTCCAAGTTGCCCAGGCCAGTCTCAAACCGGTGAGCTCAGGTAATCTTCTCACCTTGGCCTCCCAAAGTGCTGGGATTATAGGTGTGAGCCTCCATGCCCGGCCTTTTTTTTTTGTTTGTTGAGTCGGGAACTCACTCTGTCTGCCAGGCTGGAGTGCGGTGCCGTGCTCACAGCCACTGCAGCCTCAACCTGCTGGGCTCAGGTGATCCTTCATCCTCATCCTCCCAAGTACCTGGGATTACAGGCGTGTGTCACCCTGCTAATTTTTTATTTTTATTTTTGCAGAGACAAGGTCTTGCTGTGTTGCTCAGGCTGGTCTCGAGTACCTGGGCTCAAGCGATCCTGCTGCTTTGGCTTCCCAGAGTGCTGGGATTATAGGTGTAAGCCACTGCACCCAGCCTTACTTGCCTGTGAAGCATCACAGTGGCCCTGTGATGTAGGGAAGATCGGGCATCCCCCTTTCCCAGATGAGAAAAACGGAGGCTTACATGAGCAGAAGTGGGGTCAGGCTTTCAAGGGCCTGTGATCAGAGTTTAGGGCCCTATGTGAAGGTTCCCCCGCCCATCCAGGCTATGGTGTCTCTGACACAGAGGGTGGGAGGACAGGCTGGTAACCGAGCTAGGGGCCCAGGCAGGCAGGCGCCAGGGGCCTGGGGCAAGGCTGGCCTGCAGTTCCGCCCCACCTGCTTGATCCTCCAGCCTCTGCATTTTTCCGGGTGAGTCTCAATTCCAGAAGGAGAGAGCAGGTCCTCTTCCCCCTGCAGGACCCTGGAGTGAGCTGCTCTGTGGGCCCTGCCAGGGCGGCTTTCCGGCCTTGCCGTTGGACTAGAAGGGCCGCCGAGTGCATTGGCCGCGGGCTGCTTCCCAGTGATGAGCTGGCTCTCTCCTAACTGCTAATGAGACTCACGCGAGAAGACCACTCAGGGCAGGTCTTAGGGGCTTAATAACGGCCGCAGCTTGGATCACAGGTTTGTCAGAGGAAAGAGAGGGGCCAGATGGCCTCCTGGGCCATGCTGCCCGCCCCCCCTCCACAGGGCCCCTTCCCTCCACTAACGCTGTTCCATCTGTCTTTTGTGCAAACCACAGATGATCAGCCTTGTGACGAAGGTAGGCCTGGTATCTGTCCCCTGTGCACATGGGCAAGGCCCCTCTTCTGTGGAACGCTCGGGGCTGGGTGGCAGGTTGTCCTTCCCCAACGTGGGCGGTGGCACCCTCTGGCTCTCGGCACTCCTGTCCCTGCTTTGCTGGCCGGACCTGCCTGTTTCTTGAGGCGGACAGAGCTGGGGGGACAGGGTTCAGGCCTCGGGGCCCCTCCCTAACCACCTGACAGGCAGAGCCCAGCCTTCTCGGACTCTGTGCTGACTGTGTGACGAGGCTGGGTAGGAGACCAGAGATGGAGAATAGGGAGAGAGGCATGGGTCCTCCCTCTGTTCCCACCTGGATTCTTACTCAGGGACCGGGCAGGGGCCTGCTGGCCGAGAACTCCCGCGGGGCCTGGGAAGGCTGGTGAGGCTAAGCGTGGAGATCTGGAAGAAACAGCCTGTTTTGGGGGTGGCTTCTCCTGAGCCCCACCCATGACACCATCTCGGAGGGATCCTTCTGCCTGGCCGTCCTAGGCTGGGTCCCTGGGCCGCATGTGTGCCCTGCAGGACTCACTGGCTTCCGTCCCTCTGCTTGCTTCCAGAGCCCTGTGACTGTGAGGGGCACCTCAAAGGACACTATGTGGGTGAGTAGTAGAGAGCCCTGACTCCCCTGCCTCACAGCCTGCCCAGTCTCGGGCCCCAGAGCCAGGGAGGGACAAGCAGCCCCAGAGTCTTCAAGAGCAGCCGAGCCTTGGGGACCCACGGGTCCCTTCAGTCTCCCAGCCGAACAGGGGGCTGACCCTGCCAGGCCCTGGGCCTCACCGGCCTTCCACCCAGCCACGGACATGGCGCCCAGGCAGGAAAGGAACACAGGCCTCCGTGTGAACACCAGTCTTACTGTCATCTTCTTAACTGGAATATTCACTGTTGACGCCACCACTGTGGTGGGGGGTCTTTACTGCTCTCCAGAGAACCTTCACTTTGTTTATTTTGGTCGGTTTTGTCAAAGGCCTTAGAGATAGGTACACAGTTCTTTAACTAGAGATATGGACCAAGCTCTTTATTTTGAAATAATTTCAAACGCACCGAAAAGTCATACGAATTCTGGAAAGAGCTCCCACTTGCTGTCCCCAGACTCCACGGCTGTTGCCACCCAGTCACATGGGCCTGCCACGCCCTTCCCTGCCTCTGTGGACATCCTGTCCCTTCGTTCCTAAGCTCCTCAGGGCAGTTCTCAAGTCCTGGGGATTCAACACGCGTCCAGTTCTGTTCTTTGTGTTATTAAACTTCAGCCAGTGCCCCATCATGTCCCCTAGAGCGTCTTCCCTAGCCCAGGACCCAGCCTAGAGCCATAAACTGCATCTGTAGCTTCCTGCCCCTATGTCACGGGGAGGGACGTTGAGGCACAAAGCGATGAAAAGGCTTGGCCAGGTCAGTCATGCACCAGTAGAACAGGTATCTTGAACCCTGGTTTGTGGGTGCAGGGGTCACCCTTTGTCAGATGACTGTGCTTCTCAGACAGCTCCTTCCTGGAGCAGGAGGAGGTTGGGACAGGTCAGCGGGACTCAGTCCAGGGCTAGCCAGGCGGAGAAAGTCTTTGCGGGGGATCTTTGGACTAATGTCGTAGTGTCCCCTGCCCCTGCCCCCAAGCTGGTCTCCGGAGGAGCTTCCGGCTGGGCTGTCGGGAGAGGCTGGGCGGCTTGCAGGAAGGGAAGACGTCCTCAGCGGCAGAGGCCCCCGAGCTGCTGACCTACGAGGAGGTGGCCCGGCACCAACACCAGCCTGGAGAACGGCCCCGCCTGGTGGTTCTGATCGGTAGGTGACTCCTGGGCTTCCAGGCCGTGGGCTGGTTTCCTCCCTGGAGGTGTGGGGAGGGCGCTCGCTGGGGCCCTGGTCAGCCTTCCCTTTGTTTCCCAGGGTCTCTGGGAGCCCGACTGCTCGAGCTGAAGCAGAAGGTGGTGGCCGAGAACCCACAGCACTTTGGCGTTGCCGTTCCACGTAAGAGGGCCCATGTGGGGGTGGGTGTGTGCACACACGGATCTTCCATGGGGACTGGACCCCCCAGGCCCATCCATCCTAATCCTTGCTTTGGGTCTGAGGGACTGCCAGGTGCTGTTTGCTACAGGCAGACTGTTAGGCCCAGGCATGACGGGTGGTCCACTGAGACCCTCTGAGGCAGAAGCTGGAGGACCACTTGTCTAGTTCCTCTCTGGGGTGGGAGATGCGTCCAGAGCACATTCTAGGCAAAGTGGCAGCCTTCACCTCACACCAGCCTCCCCCCCAGAAGGGGGCATTCCGGCCTCCTCATCACAGTGACTCTGACTCCATGGCCCCTGCCCTCTGTTTGGTCAGAGCGGCTGGAGATCCCAGCGAGCCGTACACTCGGGCACTCCCTTATAGCCAGATCCAGGCTGTCAGGGCGGCCAGGTACCTTCCTGGGTGATGCCACCCTGCTGATTCCTGAGGCTTCCTGCTGCTGGGGCGGCGGGGGATGCCCAGCTCCAAGGGGCGAGGGGCCCTGGGGTTCTGAATGTTCTGAAGGAAAAGCATGGAGGGCACCTTGGTCAGCCCTCCGTGAGCCCTCAAGAGGAGCGACTGTTACCAGAGGAAGACACGGAGGCTCAGAGAGGTCAAGCAACTCCAGGCTAAGTGGTGGAGCCAGGATTCGAACACAGGCAGTCAGGTTCTCACTGCCGCCTGCCATGCCCTGTCCTCGGCTGCCTCCTCCCTCTCTGGGATGCTCTCTCAGTCCCTCTGGCTTCAGAGGGGTGGTGGGGCGGCAGTCACGGGACCCTTCCAGGGTGTTTGGGGAAGGGTAACGATGGCAAAGCTATTCTTTCAACAAACCACTTTCCCTTATGCCTCTGGGCCCAAGCCTCACCTGTGGGTTGTCATACTCTTCTAGATCTTGATCCGAGGTACAGGGCTGAAGGGGAGGTGGACTAGGAGGCTGTTCTGTCCTCACACCTGTGATGGGCCTGGATGGTTTCAGGGAGCCACGGCCTTCCAAGGTTCAGGGGAACCAAAACGTGCTGAAGTTGCCCACACACTTGATCGTTAGAGACACCTAGATCTGTCCCCTGGGTGGGAGTACCTGGTTGGTCGGGCCTGCTCCACAGATGGACTTTCCCTTGATTTTAGAAACTGGAAGAGTCAGGGAAGACTTCCCAGAGGCAGTGACCTTCGGGCTGGATTTTGAAGGATGAATAGGAGTTTTCCAGGCAGGGAATAGTTCTCTTCACAGAAGGAACAATGATGTACAAAGGAGCAAAGGTGTGACCCAGAGTAGTGGTGTCAGGGCTGGGGAAGTCAATGTGGGGGTTGACAGAGATGCAGCTGAGTCAGAGGCTGGGCCGGTCACGGAGGTCTTTTGCACTTATCCAAGATGGTTACCATGTGATCGGTGCATGAACACAAGTTTTTTGTTTGTTTTTGAGTCTAAGTCACTCTGTCGCCCAGGCTGGAGTGCAGTGGCACACTCATGGCTTCCGTAGCCTCGACCTCCTGGGCTCAGGCAATCCTTCCACCTCAGCCTTCCAAGTAGCTGGAACTACAGGCATGTGCCACCACGCCCGGCTTATTCTTTGATTTATTGTAGAGATGAGGTCTCGCCAAGTTGCCCAAGCTAGTTTTGAACTCCTGGGCTCAAGCAGTCCTCTTGCCTCCCAAAGTGCTGGGATTACAGGCATGCGCCATTGCCTCTGGAAACAAAAGGTTTTAAGCAAGGGATTAGTCATGGTTGGAATAGTGACCCTGGCAGCTCTGCCAGCAGTCAGACTCAGATGCTGCACTTGGGACGCAGAACACCCCGGGTGGCCCCTGAGGGCCAGAAGCCACAGTCTTCCGACACCCCGTCTTTTCTTTTGGGAAAAGTGATGTGGCTTTCCCTGGAAGTGTACCTCTTAGGTCTGTTCTGGAAATTTTGGGACATGTGGTAGGGACGCTGACCTAGGTCTGTTTCCTTCCCATGGCAGGGCACTGGTCATGGCGCACAACCTCTCTGCACTTCAGTTCCTTAGCTGCAAATTGAGAGGCTTCTTCTCACCCCCATCAGAGAGTTGTGCGGATCAGTGATGTGCCTGGAAAGCCACAGAGCCTGAGCCAGGGACGCGCAAGGAATGAAGTGGTTGGTTAACACACAGATTCAGCCACACAGGCTCACGGCTGTCCCTGCCCCCTGGGATGTGACATCCTTTTGCCCAGCTTTCCTCCTTCTTTCTTTAAAAGACACCACCAGACCCCGGAAGAGCCATGAGAAAGAAGGAGTGGAATATCACTTTGTCACCAGGCCAGCGTTTGAGGCCGACTTACATCACAACAAGTACGTGGCGGCCGTGTGTCTTGGTGTCCGCCCGGATTCTGTGTGGCCTTCTGGGAGGTGTGGCGGGGCTTCCAGGAGGTGGGGGAGGCGGGAGGGAAGCCGTGCTGGGAAGTCCCTCTGGCTAGTCAGGAAAGTTCCGGAACTAAAGTCCTTCCCTTTGGTGGTTCTAGGTTCCTGGAGCATGGGGAATATAAGGAGAACCTCTACGGAACCAGCCTGGAGGCCATTCAGGCTGTTCTGGCCAAGAACAAAGTTTGCTTGGTGGATGTGGAGCCGGAAGTGAGTTTCTGGGCCAGTTGGGTAGTTCCGGCTAGAGTTCCAGGAATTGATGCCCGGGGGACTGTGCGTTTTGCAGGGCACTTGACCTCAGGCTAAGGAATGTGGAGTCCAGAACACTGGTTGTCAAGTTTCCTGGGTCTCCCTCTGAGAATTGAATGAATCCTTGTACCCCAAAATGTGCCCCTTTGCCCACAAATGCCGCCTGGATGGTAGGGCCCCCACGGACTCAGGTGGGTGCCCCCTGCGTGGAGCGAACCGTGCCCTAGGTGGTGCCACTGACTGGTCCTGGTGATGAGACAGAGTGAGATGTCCACAGCCGGGCGATGCTGGGCCTGAGCTGTGGTGCCAGCACATTCTCTCCCCAGCAGGGACGGGTGGAGTCACTGGTGAGTGGATGGCCTGAGCCCGCGGGCTCGAGACCTGCCTGGGCAACTTGGCGAGACCTCATCTCTACAATAAATCAAAAAATTAGCCGGGCGTGGTAGCGCACGCCTGTAATTCCAGCTACTCAGAAGGCTGAGGCAGAAGGATCGCCGGAGCCTGGCAGGTCGAGGCTGCGGTGGCTGGGAGTGGCCACTGCACTCCAGTCTGGGCGACAGAGTGAGACTCCAACTCAAAAAAAAAAAAGAACCCCTCAGGAGGCAATCAGGAGAGCAGTCTGAAAGGGACCAAGAGGGAGGGAGACATGAGCCGTGAAGTGCTTCAAAAACATCCCCAGTTCTGCACACCCAGCATGCTGTGGACCCAGCGGGGGCCCAGCCATCTTTTCAACCTTGTCTTTCTGAAAAACTTCCACGCTTTGAACTCAATCTGGGGATTTTTTTTTCCTCTATAGAAACAGAGCTCTGATTTTATGATAGGAACTGCAGGCTTTATTTTATAGAAGTTTGCTTGAAACCTATTCCAAAAAGTATATTATGTCCATAAAGGAAAACCCTCCCTTATTTGGCTTCATGGGAGTTGGAAGAGAATTAAAAGTCAAAATTTAATGATTTTTCTTGAAAAGCAATTTTGTTTATTTATTTTTGTGCAGCTAGGGCATGTGGCCACTTAATATCAGTGTTTCCAAATATAGGCCCTTGCATGAGAGAGAAAAATGCACTCATCAGCAGTACCGTTTCTGCAGTCCACGGTTTTGTTTTAGGTGGTCTCTCAGGTGGTCTCCTTTGCTTTGCAAACCTTTTCTTCCTCCAATTTCAAGAGGAGGCCCGTGAGACAGCACGGACTTTGCATTAGTGTGGTCTGAAATGGTGACACTTGCCTGAGTGGATGTTGACTCCTGTTTCCTCGTCCATCAGGAAGAGCCCAGGAAGGTTAATTAGAGCTGAAGGACTTGGAGCTTGAAAGAGAAAGTGGCCTCTGAGCTGCGGCTTTGGAACCTTCCTTTTGCAGCCAGCGTGCCTTCAGGGACCCGCTGAGTTCAATGTCAAAGGGAAGGGTGGGAAAATGAGCAATTGGTCCGCCTCGTTGAAGTTTATTGTCAGGGGACCAATGGAACCAGGACCTTCGCCCTTGAGGTTATGGGACTGAAGTACATGATTACAGAGCTTTCAAAGAGTATGTTTCACAATATAGTGTTTCCAAAGCAGATCCTATTCCTGAACTTTCTTTCTCAGGCACTGAAACAACTGAGGACCTCAGAGTTCAAGCCCTATGTTATATTTGTAAAGCCTGCAATTCAGGAAAAAAGGAAGACGCCACCTATATCCCCAACTTGTGAGGACACAGCAGCCCCACTTGTAAGTTCAACATTGATGGTTTCTTTTCTCAAGGCCTCAAGGGGGTGGTTACTTAAGGGTGCTTGAGTGGAAGAGAGACTCTGGGCGTAACTTCGCCGAAAGACCACCTTCCCGTGTCAGCAGTCCACAAAATTTAGAAAAGGGTCATGTGGCCAGAAAGCTCAAGGAGGAACAGCCAGGAGTGCCTCCCAAACCAGGCAGGGGTGACTTTGTCTGGGCTTCCCACCCTCCCCCCAAAATAGATTTGTCAGTGACCCTGATCTGAGTATGGCAAACCATACCCATCTCTCGCACTCCTAAGCCAAACCCAAGTATTTTTTAATGAAAACACACAGGCCATTACCGTTGCTTTCAAGCAAGTTTGAATCATCAGTGAATGACTCTATTTTTTTTTTGAGTTGGAGTCTTATTCTGTCGCCCAGACTGGAGTGCAGTGGCTGCTCTGGGCCACCGCAGCCTCGACCTGCTGGGCTCCGGCGATCCTTCCACCTCAGCCTTCCAAGTAGCCGGAATTATAGGCATGCGCTACCATGCCCGGCTGATTTTTTGATTTATTGTAGAGATGAGGTCTCGCTGCCCAGGCGGGCCTCGAACCCGCGGCCTCAGGCAATCCACTCACCTCAGCCTCCCAAAGGCGTGGGATTATAGGCTGAGCCACCGAGCCCGGCTGATTCTATTTTTTAAAAAATTTGAGTCAGAGTTGCCCAGGCTGTACTGCGGTGGCTCGCTCTTGGCCACCGCAGCCTCGACCTGCTGGGCTCAGGTGATCCTTCCACTTCAACCTTCCAAGTAGGTGGAACTACAGGCATGCACCACCACACCCTGCTAATTTTATTTATTTATTTATGGTAGAGATGAGGTCTTGCCATGTTGTCCAGGCTGGTCTTGAACCTGTGGGCTCATACAGTCCTTTCACCTCAGCCTTCCAAAGTGCTGGGATTGCAGGCATAAGCCACCACGCCTGACTGAATGACTGTTTCTAAAACTAGCGGATGAGATAATCCACTGTGATCTTAAATGAACCTCCGTTTCACCATCATGAGTTTTTTGTTCTAATCCAGTCTGTGTCAGGACCCTCATCCAAAACCGAAATATTTGAGTTCTTCCAGGAGACGTGGCCTTGGTGACTTATCTTTTCTGGTTCCCTACAGGGTCAGTTAGGAGAATGAGCTGAATGTTGTTGGGGGCGAGGGGGCCAGAGCAACACAGTTCCAGAACAGATTTGTCTTGCTGTCCAGCGGTTTCATCTGAAGGAGGTCCTCTTGAGTCCTTCTCCTTGGTCAAAGAGCTCCCTCTAAGTCAGGAATTCAGTGCAATCCCAGTTCATACTAATTCTCTGTATTAATTGACACATCGATGAATTATGTCAAATGACATGTCTAGAAGGAACATTAGAAAAATTTCCCCTTTAGGAACTCTAAGGGGAACATCAGCTTGTGTCTAGAAGCACTTGGAAACATAGGATATATTCATTGTGGTGGTGCTCGTAGCAACAGCAAAAAATCAGAACCAACTAAATGTTCAGTAGCGGGGCTCAGTTCAACACCCTGCAACACTGCATGGTCCTTATGGGGCGGGATTGGAATATTATTATAGCCAGTTAAAAGTCATGTGTTTGAGAAATATTTGGTGACACAGTCAAATACAATAATATGAAAAAAAATCAGGAAATAAAAAATTATGGTTCTAATTTTGTGTCACACACAAAGAAAATACACTCAAATGCTGGTGGTGGGTCTCACTGAATGATGTCACTCATGACTCATTTTTGCTTTCTCTGTTTTACTCTGTGTTCTTTGGGGATTGGTTAACAGCTTTATTGAGATAAAATTCACATACTGTACAATTTACAGTGCACAGTTCAGTGATCTATTCACAGGGTTGTTGCCATTACCACAGTCAACTTAAGGACATGTGCATCATCTCAAAAAGAAAGCTGGACCTATTCAGAATATCCCGTTCTCCGTTGTCCTCCAGCCCCTTCCTGGCTGCAGGCAGTTGCTAATCTATGACCGTTACAGATGTGTCTGTTCTAAACATTTCATGAGTGGAATCGCACAATATGTGACCTTTGTATCTGGCTTCTTTCGTTTAGTATAATGTTTTTAAAACTCATTTATGTATCCCTACTCCATTCTTTTTCATGGCTGAATAATATTCCATTTTATACAATGACACATTTTATTTATCCATTCTGCCTTAGCCTTCCAAATAGCTGGAGCTACAGGCACACGCTACCACACCTGGCTACTTTTTTGACTTATTGTAGAGATGAGGTCTCGCCAAGTTGCTCAGGTTGGTCTTAAGCCCGTGGGCACAGGCGATCCTCTCACCTTGGCCTCCCAAAGTGCTGGGATTAAAGGCTTGAGCCACCGCGCCCAGCTTCTTTATTATTGAGTTGTAGGAATTCTTTATATATGTTTTGGATACAAGTCCCTTATCAGATGCATGATTTGCAAATATTTTCTCCTGTTCTGTGAGTAGTCTTTTCACTTTCTTTATAGTGTTTGTGTTTTTTTTTTTTTTTTTTTTTTTTTTTGAGTTGGAGTCTTGCTCTGTCGTCCAGACTGGAGTGCAGTGGCTGGTCCCGGCCACTGCAACCTCGACCTGCTGGGCTCCAGCGATCCTTCCGCCTCGCCTTCCGAGTAGCCGAAATTACAGGCGCGCGCTACCACGCCCGGCTGATTTTTTGATTTATTGTAGAGATGAGGTCTCGCCAAGTTGCCCAGGTGGGTCTCAAACCTGCGGGCTCAGACAATCCACTCACCTCAGCCTCCCAAGGCGTGGGATTACAGGCTGAGCCACCGAGCCCGGCTGTTTTGTTTTGTTTTGAGTCAGGTTCTCACTCTGTCGCTCAGGCTGGAGTGCAGTGGCACGATCATGGCTCACTGTAGCCTTGACCTCTTGGGCTCAGACAATCCTCCTGCCTCAGCATCCTGAGTAGCTGGGACTATAGGCATGTGCCACCATGCCTAGCTAATTATTTTTATTTTGTAGAGATAAGGTCTCACTATACTGCCTAGGCTGGTCTTAAATTCCTGGGCTCAAGCAGTCCTCCCACCTCGACCTCCCAAAGTGCTGGGATTACAGATGTGAGTCACCATACCGGGCCTAAAGTGTTCTTTGAAGCATACATTTAAAAAATTTGATGAAGTTCAGTTTGTCGATTTTTTTCTTTTGTTGTGTTTCTGGTGTCATATCTAAGAAACCATTGTCTAATCCAGGGTCATAAAGATTTACTCCTTTATTTTCTTTTAACATATTCATAGTTTCAGCTGTTACTTTTGAGTCTGTCATCCATTTTGAGTTAATTTCTGTGCATGGTGTGAGGGGTCCAGTATCCAACTGTCCAAGTGCCATTTGTTGAAAAGACTGTTCTTTTCTCATTTACTTATCTTGGGATGCAAAAAAAAAAAAAGTAAGTGTTTATTTCTATACTCTCAATTCTGTCCCATTGATCTCTGTGTCATTATGTCAGTCCCATGCTGTACTGATTACTTTGATTACTAGCTTGTAGTAAGTGTTGAAATCAGGAAGTGAGTCTTCCAATTCGTTGTTCTTTTTCAAGATTGCTTTGGCTATTTTGGATCCTTTGCATTTCCACATGAATTTTAGGATCAGTCAGTCAATTTATTTTACTATATTTGTTTTGCTTTGTTTTACAAATATTTTAGGATTGAAAGAACTTAATAACCAGGAGGAAAAGGTTAATTTTTAAGAGTTGAGAAATCTTAGGGAGAATAGGAGGTAGCTTCCCAGGATACAAAGTTCTGCTGAATCATCGGGTCCACAGGAAATGCCTGCTTTGCCCACTTTCTAGAAGCCAGAACTCTCCCTGGCCATGGCTGTCATCTCAAGAGAGGTGGAACTGCAGCCTGTTACCAGTGTCCTTCCGTTTTGTCACCTGTTCCATTTCCTTCTTACCCCCTCTAGAAGCCTGCGGTCCCTGCAGGTGGGCTGGTGAAATATAGCCAACATAACTCCCTCTCTGCGTCCACTCACCCACCAGTTCTGGAACCCACTTCTCCCTCTCAAGTCTCCAGATGTGTTCCACCACCTTGCAGCCACGGCCGTTCTCAGCCCGGGTAGGCAGCAGGGTCACAGCCAGGCTGTTCGAACTCAGAGCCCCCGGCTCCACCCCCAGAGAATCTGACCTGGGAGTTTCTGAGCGAGACTCTGGCATCTCTGTGTTGGTGTTGGTGTGTGAAGTCAGATCACAGACTACATCTGGAGAAATTCTTCACAAGGGCCTGGGTTTTGTGTAACGTTAAATATTTGCCCGCCGTCTACTGAGTTCCAGGTAGAGGGAACTATGATACAAAACACCTTTGGGCACATTCTCTGTTTCTTTACTGCCCACGAGTTAAGGGGCTTTTGTCCTCTCGTCCAGCAAGCTAGTCCAACCTGGGGGCAGGAGATAGCATGGAGGACATCTTTCTTATGTGGTCTTTAGGACTGTGACTCTTGCTGAGGACTCAGGTGAGAGAGTTCCACCTTTCCAGGAAAAGGGCTCGGGATTGCAAAGCGTGTGTCACACAGTTTACTCCATTAGAGTTGTACGTGTGTTCTTTCCAGATGCAGGTATTTATTAGAAAGATCGTGGTACTTCAAGAATTTTCCTTCTATAATTCTTCGACTAGCTAAATGCTTCTAGGGTGGACCATGTAGGCGCCCGAGAGAGGGAACACTCCAGAAGCAATAGACGTGTCTACGGGACAGATGTGAGGGGTTGGGAAGGTGGGGCTGAGGACTCAGGGCAGCACTGGAACAGGGCAGAGGGCTTCTGAGTATGACAGTAGCCCTACAAGAGTACTCTAGATAGACTTGGGAAGCGTCTTACAATTTAATCCAGTTTTTTCCCTCCTGGAGGAAAGCAGTAGGGTGAAGAAATTATCTCAATCTTTTTTTGAGAGATGGGAGGTGGGGGGTGGGGGGCTGGAGTATCATTCTGTCGCCCAGGCCGAAATGCAGTGGCACCATCACAGCTTACCGCAGCCTTGACCTCCTGGGCTCAGGCCATCTTTCTGCCTCAGCCTCCCAAGCATGCTGGGACTATAGGTGCACACCACCACACCAAGCTTTTTTTTTTTTTTTAAGAGATGAGTTCTTGGTATGTTGCCCAGGCTGGTCTCAAACTCCTGGGCTCAAGCGATCTTCGCGCCTCAGTCTCCCAAAGTGCTGGGATTACAGGCGTGAGCTACCGTGCCCGACCTATCTCAGCCTTCTCTTAGGCGTCTACTATCTTTGTGGTAGCATGCAAAAACCATTTTCTATACTGTTAGAACTTAAATACTAAAATTGTGGATGCTCTCTCTAAGGTAGGAATCGGCTTTTGATTGGTGACAGAGAGAGAGAGGGTGAGGGAATTTTTTGGAATATGGGACTCTTTGGTAGACGACAGAGCTTCTCCTCAGCATGAAAACACTGAGTCCCTGGAAGCAGAGGGGAGAAGGCAACAGAGGACTAGAATGGGACAGAAGTAGGGCCGTGCACGGTGGCTCACACCTGTAATCCCAACACTTTGGGAGGCTGAGGTGGGAGGGTTGCTTGAGCCCAGGAGTTCGAGACCAACCTGGGCAATATAGTGAGACCCCGTCACTACAAAAATCAAAACATCAACCGAGTGTGGTGGCATGTTAGTCCCAGCTACTTGGGAGCCTGAGGTGAGGGGATCACCTAAGTCCAGCAGGTTGAGGCTGCGATGAGCCGTGATCATGCCGCTGACCTCCAGCCTGGGTGATAGCGCAAGACCACAACTTAAAAAAAAAAAAGAAGTGAGTGAATGCCAGAGACACATTTCATGTTGTAATTTTACTTAGAGTGCCTCTGCCACTTCCCTTTCTTCCGAAAACCAGACTCATGGTCAGTCAACTACCCACCTGAAATTCTGCTTATTAGAGGTTCTTTGGAATGAAGAGGCAGACAGTGCCTACATTGAATGAGCTGGGCTGTTGTCTACAATTTAATGTCAGGTGTCAGGAAAACAATCTGATTTAAAAAGTCAGATGCCAGCCGGGCTTGGTGGCTCAGTCTGTAATCCTGTGCCTTTGGGAGGCTGAGGTGAGTGGATTGCCTGAGCCTGCGGGTTCGAGACCCCTCTGGGCAACTTGGCGAGACCTCATCTCTACAATAAATCAAAAATTAGCCGGGGGTGGTAGTGCGCGCCTGTAGT
>NW_007260465.1:173256-177107 GCF_000164805.1 Carlito syrichta
AAAAAAAAAAAAAAAAAAAAAAAAAAGTCAGATGCCTTGAGGAAACGGGGAATCTGATGAGAGTTGTCCAGCATTTCTTATGGAATTCCACGTTGTCTCCTCTGCTAGTGTCTGGCCTGGGATGAGGAAGTGGAAAGAAGAGTCGAGTCCCACAGGAGTCTTCAGAGGGCACTGGGGCTCTCCTCTCCTTCATCCCCAGTTGATTCCGAAGTGCTTGCTTTTGCTTTCACATAGTCAATATGACTTGGAGTTCTTTCTCATAATTACTTAACTTAAGCCTCCCAAAGGCACAGGATTACAGACTGAGCCACACGAAATTGCCATGCATTGCCATAACTGGAAATGCTTTGAGGGCAGGAAATGGGATATGGACATATGTACACAAATACAGAATCAGCATCCCCTAAAGTACTTCACGTCATGTCTTCAGTACACAGGTCCTCAGTAGGTATTTTGAGAGTGAGTGGACACCAAACGGTGTCCATGTCTGTTGCTCATAGCTTTCTTCAAAGCTTGACCTCATGTCGCTACACTCTGTTCTTGTTTACACAGTTGGTTATTCATGGGGCATAGCCATCCACCCATCCTTTAAAAATTAAAGGTTGGAACACAGCAGTCCCCATCCTTTCTGGCAACAGGGACTGGTTTTGTAGATGGCAGTTTTTCCACAGACCGGGGTGGGGGCTGGGGGGGATCTTCAGGCATCAGATTTTCGTAAGAAGCATGCAACCTAGATCCCTCACGTGCACAGTTCACAAGAGGGCTCGCACTCCCATGGAACCTAATGGCGCTGCTGATCTGGCAGGTGGCAGAGCTCAGCCTCTCCCCTGCTCACGTCCTGCTGTGCTGTACAGGCCCACATCCCAGGGTTGGGGATCCCTGTCTGGTAGAACAGCCTGGTTGCTCCATCCTGCCCTCTTCCTGCAGGACGAGGAACAGCAAGAGATGGCCGCCTCCGCTGCCTTCATAGACCAGCACTATGGGCACCTGGTGGACGCTGTGCTGGTGAGAGAGGACCTCGAGGGTGCCTACAGCCAGCTCAGAGTGGTCTTGGAGAAACTGAGCAAGGACCCCCACTGGGTACCTGTGAGTTGGGTCAGGTAACTTCACCCCAGAACATCTGACTGGACGAGACCCAGAAGACCATCTCGTCTGGTCTCCCTCATGTGATGGTCAAGGAATCTCAAGTGCAGAGAGAGGCAGAATTCTCCAGATTCCACCATCCGGAAGAGCATATGTGGGAAGTCTTGTTTGTGGTTGGTTTCTGTCTGTCGTTTTTCACTGCACCTCTCTGGAGCATGACTTGAAAGGGGCATATCAGAAAACAACGCGTCATTCATTAAAGAGTCACAGGCAGGTCGACCCCGATTCTTTGTACCAAAGTTAAATAGCCACTGTCTTTTGGGAGGGGTGGTGATGATTTGCAGAGGTGTTTAAGCTTTATAAACACAGTGACACTTCATGTATCTAGCTTGTTGGAAGCTAAGTTGTTTTACCCAAGAGGATAAAACACAAGTTCCTCTGTCTTCAAGCACTATTTTTTAAAAATAGTGTTTGCCTGGTAATAGAAAACCTGGTTCTCTGCCTTTTAAAATAGTGAGCATATGTGAACTTTCCGGAAGGCTGAGGCACACTTCACCATCAGCATGAATTACTGTATTATTCTCTAAGACAGTGGTGCCTTCAGGGACTCTTGGGAAGGGAAGGCTACTTTTCTCCTTTCCAGACGCCCTTAGCTTCTTAAAACTGAGCCTTGTTTTGTTGGATTGGTTCTGAACAGTTGTCCTTCACGGCACTGACCGCTTGCCTGTCCCTACCTTGAGATTATTGGGGCTCCTTTTGTGCCAGGTCATGGGAAACCAGAGGGCTTCCCCTGTCAAAACGATGTCTAAGCCATGGTCAATCATCTCTGTCAAAATAAAAGTATGTAGTCTCAGAGCGTTAGCCTGATGGGTTGTCTGAGCAAGAAATGATTGTCACACAGGATTTGTGATCCGTCTTAGCTGCTCAGAGAGTTGTATCTGTTGTTTGTAGTCAGTGCATGCAAATCTTCATTCTGTGTGGGGTGTTAGATTCATCACCCTGATAAACTCACCAAGCCAATGAGGTAGGGTTCTTATCAAATGTACAAATGAGAAAAAAAGAGTAAAGCTTAGACAGTTTAAATAATGTGCCCATCCAAGCTTGCAAGCTTTTTTTTTTTTTTTTTTTTAAGTTGGAGTCTCACTCTGTCACCTAGACTGGAGTGCAGTGGCCGCTCCTGGCCACCGCAGCCTCGACCCGCTGGGCTCCGGCGATCCTTCCGCCTCAGCCTTCCAAGTAGCTGGAACTACAGGCGCACGCTACCACACCTGGCTATTTTTGATTTATTGTAGAGATGAGGTCTCACCAAGTTGCCCAGGCAGGTCTCGAACCCGTGGGCTCAGGCAATCCACTCACCTCGGTCTCCCAAAGTGCTGGGGTTACAGGCTGAGCCACCGAGCCCGGTCACTTTTTTTTTTTTTAAATGGCAGAGCTTTGATATTTGAGCCTAAATCTCCGAAATATCATAAATGATGACTAAACACCATACTCCACTGCCTATTCTTTCGAGGGTCCCATAATTGAGGTACTCATTGAAATAATTGACTTATGCATGATGAATGTGTTCACAGCTAGAGTTGCAAGGTGGCCATAGTCATATGCAAGGTGGCCATAACTTTTCAAGACTGCAAAGAGGCTACTAACTCGTGTACGTTTTCAGTCTACTCAGAAAAAAGGGAGGCCAGGTCACAGGTGAAGCACCAGGGAGGAGGTTTGCTGCCCCAGAAATTTCTACTTTACTGCTTTATACAAGGGCACCTTGGCAGCTCTCTAAGTTCACAAACCTGGTGGGTCCATCTAATAGGATCACATTCTTCAGAACTTTCTAGATGTCTAGGCTAGAGTGCATGGCATGCTCACAGCCACCCATGTCGACCTGCTGGGCTCCAGCGATCCTTCTGCCTCAGCCTTCCAAGCAGCTGGAACCACAGGCAGGCACCACCACGCCTGGCTAATTTTTTCATTTATTGTAGCAACGAGGTCTCGACAGGTTGTGCAGGCTGACCTCGAACCCTTGGGTTTAAGCAATCCTCTTACTTCTGCTTCCCAAAGTGCTGGGATTACAGATATGCGCCACTGCACCCAGCTCAGAGTATTTTTTTTTTTAGTCTTTTTTATTAACCTTCCCTGCCAGCCATTCCATATGCTGTAGAGGTTTAATATTTGATCCTAAATCTCCTAAATACCAGAAATGATCATTAAACACTATCATTCTTGTGGGAGGGCTCTTATCAAGTGAAATTGATCTTGAGCTGTTCTACAGAGTACCAGGCCACGGGGGCAGAAGTCCCTGATGTGTGAATGGTGCATGTGAAGTTGGTGTGTAGGACACCTGGGATCCAAAGTTCCCTCATAGGCGGGGGGCGGGGGGGGGGGGGCAGAAAAAACCCACCACATAAGTAACAATTACTCTTGAAAATCCCTTGGAGAATGGGCCACCTGAAACCCAGTTCCCACTGCTACACAATATGCCCATGTGACGAACACACGTGTACCCCCTGAACCTAAAATTAAAAAAAAATCAAAAAAAAAAATCCAGGCTCGGTGGCTCAGCCTATAATCCCAGCACTTTGGGAAGCTGAGGTGAGTGGATTGCTTGAGCCCATGGGTTTGAGACCAGCCCGGGCAACATGGTGAGACCTCATCTCTACAATAAATAAAAAATTAGCCAGGCGTGGTAGCACGTGCCTGTAGTTCTGGCTTCTTGGAAGGCTGAGGCGGAAGGATCGCTGGAGCCCAGCAGGTTGATGCTGGGGTGGCCATGAGCA
>NW_007260465.1:178370-191770 GCF_000164805.1 Carlito syrichta
TTGGAAGGCTGAGGCGGAAGGATCGCCAGAGCCCAGCAGGTCTAGGCTGCGGTGGCTGGAAGCGGCCACTGCACTCCAGTCTGGGTGACAGAGTGAGACTCCAACTCAAAAAAAACTCAAAACAAACAACAACAACAACAACAACAACAACAAAAAGTTAGAACCATCTGTCATTCACAAAGTTAGAACCACCTGTCATTCACAGGCAGTGCTCAGGTATGTTCAACATTAGCCCATTGTGCTTTTGCTATTGTATGTTTGAGTACACACACACTTTAAAACATGTGTGTCCATTTATCCAATGTCACATTGTTTGTGCTATCAGTCACAGGATCCTGCATCCAAAAATGATAGCACTTGATGACTAATTTTTTTTATTTTTATTTTTTTTGAGTTGGAGTCTCACTCCGTCGCCCAGACTGGAGTGCAGTGGCCACTCTCGGCCACCGCAACCTCGACCTGCTGGGTTCTGGCGATCCTTCCGCCTCAGCCTTCCGAGTAGCCGGAATTACAGGCATGCGCTACCACGCCCGGCTGATTTTTGTTGTTGTCATTTTATTGTAGAGATGAGGTCTTGCTGCCCAGGCGGGTCTCGAACCCGCGGGCTCAGGCAATCTGATCACCTCAGCCTCCCAAAGGCACGGGATTACAGGCTGAGCCACCGAGCCCGGCTTGATGACTAATTTAATAACTACAGACTTCAGCATATGTACAAAGCTTCCCCCCCACCTTTTGTTTCATAGAGATGAGGTCATGCTATATTGCCCAGGCTGGTCTCAAACTCCTGGGCTCAAGCGATCCTTCCACCTCGGCCTCCCAAAATGCCGGGATTACAGGCATGAGCCACCAGGCCTGGCCAAAACCCATTTTTAATCGGAAACTGAAGACCCAATAAACAGTGTTTCTCTGTTTGGAGTTTTTCTGAGTCCATTTTTCCACCCTTTGAATACAGTCACCCACCATTGCTTTGTTTTAAAAGTCAGGCTTCTGGTTTCAGGACACCACAGTGTAGAGTCACTTTTTCCTCCTTCTCTCCTCTAAATACAACTAAATACCTTAGAAGTTACTCGACAATGAGAAGACGTCAGTAGGCTGATGAGGAGACTCGGGACTTAAGGGACAGCAATGGAGCAAGTCCCTTGGTTTTCCTCCCCCCCCCACAGACTGGGCTCCAGAGAGACTGAAACCCAGAACAGCCAACAGACACAGATAGAACAAACAAAACAAGAAAAGCTTGCTGGCTCTGGCCAAAGATGGGACTGGAAAAGCCCCATAAAGACCTCGCGAGGATGCCCTGCCCTGACCCCACAAGGGTCAGGGGTTACAGTCAAGTTGCCCAGGTCAGTAGCAGCAACAGCTCTGACCACCCAGCAGTGTCAGGAGACCCAGGGCCAGTAGTGTCTGGCAACCCCTCTGCAGAAGGTGGCCTGGTGACACTATGTGACCCAGGGATGCACCCTCTGACTCAGTAGAAGACATCAGCAGGAGTTGAGGAAGAGCCCAGCAGTGCCCAGAAAAGCAGCCCAGGACAGCCTGCGAGGACTCTGGAAACTGTAACTTTCATTGGAACTAAACAAGATAGAGGGACCTCCATACTGCACCCCTGACAGACTATGGCCTGCCGAAGTAGGAGGCTTAAAAAGGGAAAGTAGTGTGACAGCCCAAATGTTCAGGATGCAGTTTGAAATTGCATAGCATGTGGAAAGCCAGGAAAACACACCCTAAATCAACTGGTAGCAACATCAAGATGATTTAGATGTTGGAATTTATGACAAGGATTTTAGAGCAGTTGTAATAAAAAAATTACTTCAATTAATCAAATTCTTTGAAACCAATGAAAAACAAAAATTCCTAGCCACGAAATAGAAGGTATGAGAAACAGCCAAGTGGACATGATGGAAATGAAAAATAGAGTCAGGTGCACTGGCTCACACCTGTAATCCCAGCACTTTGGGAGGCAGAGGTGAGAGGATTGCCTGAGCCCAGGGGTTCGAGACCAGCCTAGGTAACTTGGTGAGACCTCATCTCTACAATAAATAATAATAATAAAAAAATTTGCCAGGTATGGTGGCACATACCTGTTGTTCTCAGAAGGCTGAGGCTGAAAAGGATGGTCTGAGCACAGCAGGTTGAGGCTGCAGTGGCCATGAGCATGCCACTGCACTCCAGCCTGGGCAGCAGAGTGAGACTCCGACTCAAAATCAGGGAGAAACAACCAGAAAGGAATGCTGATTCAAATTGTACTTTTGTATTGCCTACAAAGGGAACTTTGGGGGCTAGAAGTAGTCTAACATTTGTCAAGTGCTGAAAACAGCTGTTCCTTTGAATCCTGTAACTGGAGAAACTATCCTTCAGGAATAAATAAAGACATTCTCAGATGAAGACAATTTGTTGAGATCTACCCTTAAAGACTGGCTAGAAGAAGCCCTGAAACAGAAATAAATTAACAGAGCTACTGCTGGGACCTTCAGGATGAAAAAAATGACAGCAGAAAGGGTAAAAGTAGGGGTATAGATGCTCCTAGGACCCAAGATGGGGTTATGTCCCAATAAACCCACGGTAAGTTGAAAATACCGTAAGTCAAAAATGCATTTAAAACACCCACCCAACCAAACATCACCACTTAGCCAAGCCTACCTTAAACTTGCTCATTAGCCTGTGGTTAGGCAAAACTATCTAACACAAAGCATGTTTTATAATAAAGTATTGAAGATCTCATGTGATTGATTGAATACTGGACTGCATGTGAAAAACAGAATGGTTTATGGGTGCTCAAAAGTATGGTCTCTACCAAATAAGTATGTATCACTTTCCCACTATTGGAAAGTTAAAAACTCGTAAGTTGGGCCAGGCACAGTAGCTCATGCCTGTAATTCCAACCTGTAATTCGGGAAACCGATGTGGGAGGATTTCTTGAGGCCAGGAGTTCGAGACCAGCCTGGGCAACACAGCAATACCTTGTCTCTACAAAAAAAATGTTTGAAAAACTTAGCTGGGTGTAGTGGCACATACCTGTAGTTTCAGCTGCTCCAGAGGCTGAAGCAAGAGGATCACCTGAGCCCAGGAGGTCAAGACTGCAATGAGATCATGCCACTACACTCCAGCCTGGGCCACAGAGTGAGACCCTGACTAAAAAAAATAATAAAAATAGCTGGGTGCGGTGGCTCACACCTGTAATCCTGGCACTTTGGGAGGCTGAGGCAAGAGGATTGCCTGAGTCCAGAGTTTGAGACCAGTCTGGCAACTTGGCAAGACCTCGTCTCTACAATAAATCACAAAAATTAGCTGGGTGGGGTGATGCGTACCTGTGGTTCCAGCTACTTGGGAGGCTAAGGTAGAAGGATCGCCTGAGCCCAGCAGGTCGAGGCTGCAGTGACTATGAGCGTGCCACTACACTCTAGCCTGGCAACAGAGTTAGGCTCCAACTTAAAAAAAAAAATTCACCTAGATAGACTAAATCCTGGTATCTGAAGTAACCTTAACAAATTTAAGATAACTGAAATTATAGAGTATGTTCTCTGACATAATGGAATCAGACTAAAAATCAATAAGAGAAGACCCTGGGAAGACCTCCAAACATTTGAAGCTACACCTAATATATGAGGGGGCTCCCAAAAAACTGGAATTTATGAAAAATTGTGTATTTATCTTGCATGTTTAAGCTTCAGTCGCCTTCAAAGTACTCTCCCCTGGATGCAATACACCGATCGGGATGCTTTTTCCACTGCTCAAAACAGTTTTTGAATGTGTTTATTTTGATGCCTTTTCGTGCTTCTGCCGTTTTTTGTTTCACCTCTTCCACATCAGCAAAGTCCTCTCCTTGAGGACTTTTTTCATCCAGGGGAACCCAAAATCTCTCAGGGAGAGATCAGGTGAATAGGGAGGGTGGGGAATGGGGGTCATGCTGTTCTGGGTTGAAAACTGCCGAATGCTCAGCGTGGTTTGGGCAGGTGCATTCGTAAACCACCCAATTATGAAACAGGCAAATGTGTTGAAAGAATCTCCAGAAAAAATTCACTGAGGTTGAATGCAGCCTCTTACAACAATGCTAGCTGGTATGCTGATGCCAATGGGTTCCCAGGACACTCACCTAGCAGGGGGAAGCCTGGACTACAAGGTGCCCACCCTCCAAAAGATAATTCCGGGTTTTTTTGGGTCCCCCTTCATAACCTGAGCAGTTCATGGGCAGGATCATGGAGGACCTTGTGCGGCATATCGAAAGTCCCGGTTCATGATGGAAGAATGGCAAGTTGTGGATGGTATTAAGCTAGAAACTGATATGGGCATGTTTTTGCATTAATAATACCAATCGAAGGGTGGGTGCAGTGGCTCATGCCTATAATCCCAGCACTTTGGGAGGCTGAGGTGGGAGATCACTTGAGTCCAGGAGTTTGAGACCAGCCTGGGCAATGTAGTGAGACCTCATCTCTAAAAAAAAAATTAGCCAGTTGTGGTGGTGCTTGCCTGGAGTCCCAGCTCCTTGGGAGGCTGAGGTGGAAGGATCACCTGAGCCTAGGAGGTTGAGGCTGCGGTGACCTGTGTTGGTGCCACTGCACTCCAGCCTGGGAATGAGATCCTGACTCAAAAATCAAACAAACAAAAGCACAAAACAAAAAAAAAGAAAAACAGACTTACCGTACGACCCAGTGATTGCACTCTTGGGCACTTATCCTAGAGAAAACCGATTTTCATGCAGAAATTTGTACACAAATGTTCATTTATTCATAATATTCAAAAAACTAGAAACTACCCAAATGTCCTTTGATGGGTGTATGGTTAAATTGTGGTACAGCCATAAAAAGAAACCAACTGTGGGCACACACAACTTGGGTGAACTTTAAGTAAATTATACTGAGCGAAAAGGCCAGTCTTAAAGGATGAACACATGCCACATGGAGCCATTTATGTAACGCTCAGGAAAGAACACAGAGATGGAAAGCAGATTGCGATTGCCAGGGGCTAGACATGGGGGTAAGGGATGACTGTGGTTAAAAACATTGGCACAAGAGGGTCTTTTGATAATAATACAGTTAAGCATCTTGAATGCAGTTGTGGTTACACAAAGCTACAACTTGGGACAAGATTGCCTAGAGCCACACACACACACGTACACAAACGAGTGTGGTATAACTGGTGAAATATGATGCACTCTGTGGATTGTGCCCGTGTTGGTTTCCGGCTTGGATGTTGTGCTGCAGTTAGGCGAGATGGGAATGAATGCTGGGGAGGGCCGGGGGAGCTGTGCGGGGGGCCTCCCTGTGCGTTGATTCGCAGCTCCCTGTGAGGCCGCCATGGTTTCAATAGAAAGTTGAGAAAGTAGCCGGGCTCAGTGGCTCAGCCTGTCATCCCAGCACTTTGGGAGGCCGAGGAGAGTGGATTGCCTGAGCCTGCGGGTTTGAGACCAGTCCGGTTCGAGACACCGTCTCTACAGATCAAAAATTAGCCAGGCGTGGTAGCGCACCTATAGTTCTAGCCACTTGGAAGGCTGAGGCGGAAGGATCGCCAGAGCCCAGCAGGTCGAGGCTAGGGTGACTGTGAGTGTGCCACTGCCCTTCAGCCTGGGCGGCAGAATGAGACTCCGGCTCAAAAAAAAAAAAAAAAGTTGAGAAAGTCAACGTGATGGCTAATTTTGACTGAATTAAGGAATACCTGGAAACCTGTAAAGCATTATTTTGAGGTGTGTCTGTGAGGGTGTTTCCATAGGAGGTTAGCGCGTAACTCCCAGTGGACTAGGTGGGGGAGATCTGAGCTCAGTGTGGGTCCAGGGAAAACAGAAATAGAACAGGAGAATGTGTCCATGCCTCTCCTGTCCTTGGACAAGAACTCCAGGCCTCCCAGTTCTTGGATTCGGCACTTACACCAGTGCCCCCTCTATGCCCCTCACCCCCACCCTGGGTTCTTAGGCCTTTGGCCTGGGACTGAGAGTGTCACTGTCTACTTCTGTGGTTCTGAGGGCTTTGGACTTGAATCAAGACACCAGCATCCCAGGGTCTCCAGCCTGCAGATGGCCTGTCATGGGATTTCTCAACCTCCATAAACTTGTGAGTCACTCCCCTGTCTGTCTGTCTATCTATCTATCTATATCCACCTACCTATTTATCAATGACAGAG
The DNA here is from genome assembly GCF_000164805.1 of Carlito syrichta. NCBI lineage: Eukaryota > Metazoa > Chordata > Mammalia > Primates > Tarsiidae > Carlito > Carlito syrichta. The sequence continues at coordinate 184,482 of NW_007260465.1, forward strand.
TCTATCATCTACTTATCTATGACAATCTGTCTGTTTATTATTTATGACAGTCTATCGTTTATCTATCTACTATCTATCATCTACCTATCATCTATCAATCAATCTATGACAGAACATATTATCTACCTACCTATTTATGACTATCTATCTATGAATGACAGTTTATTTATTATCTATGACAGTCTGTCTATCAATGACAGAGTCTATCATTTATCTGTCTACCTATCTGACTTATCTATCTTTGTATCTATTACAGTCTGTCTATCTATCTATCTATCTATCTATCTATCCATCCATCCTATTGATTCTGTCTCTCTGGAAAACCCTAACACAGTCAGGCTCAAAACCAGCATGACAGTCACAGAAGCCATGCAACAGTGTCTCACCATATGTTTTGTGACACTGTTGCTGCTGCCGTCCCTATAAATGAGCAAAGCCCATGGACACTTCAGTGAGGCATTCTTTTCCAATTCTGTGTATTCACAGAGGAACTAGCAGTGTTTGTTCCTTGTGTTGTCTGAATCGGGAGGCTGTCGTGCTTTTGCTTTCCTTGGGCAGTGTGTACTCGTGGCCGGATGATCTCACCACAGCTTTTCTTCCCCCCAGGATGGTGAGGATGAAGGTGTATGTTTAGAAGAGTTCTCTCAGATCTCATTCTTTCTCTCTCATTAAACTGTGAAAGGGGGTTTATAAAGACATCTACAATGTCAAAAATTAAACATGTACTCAACCTTTGCACAATTTAAAAAAAAAAAGTTCCCTTCCTGGAAACTGGCAACAGCACCTGCTGGCTAGGTTAAACTGTTTAACAGCTTTTTTTTCACTTTACCCTGCTAGCATTACTTAAAAAATACCTAGGCCTCCAGAATGTTGCGGTTTGGCCCACTTGGAAAGTCCCAATATGGTTTTGCCCCATTTAAGCAAGCCCCCACAGCAAATGGGGGCCCTTGTGGTGGGACTGGCATGTCCAGCAGGCAAGTGGCCGCTGGCCCGCCTCTTGGCTAATAAACCTCTCCTTTTTATAACGTGTACATTTGGTGTCGGTGTCTGTGAATTAAGCGCTCGGTCCCTATTTCAAAACCTTGTTTTCATAGCCCCCAGTGCAAATGCTCGATGCGTCTTTGCTTCAGCCTGCCCTGTTTGGGGATGCGAGCGCAAAGCCTTTGGGTCCCTTAGATGTAACTTACTCATTGTATGTTCCAAGCTTTATTGACACATCCTAAGATTCAGCACTCAGTCGCTCAGAGAGCGTCTTGAAATTCTAAGCAGCTGAGAAATCCTAGGGCCTTCCCTTGCGCCTTTTCCCACGGTGAGTAACCTTGAATTCTGTGGGGGAGAGAGAGGGAGACACAGCAATTATATAGAACTATTCTTTGGAAAGCTTGAGTGTCCATTTATCCTTCTCCCTGGTGGCGGGGGAACCACTTCGTCATAACTCATAATGTTAAATAATACAAAATGCCAGTGTGGCAGTGCTTTTGAATACTGACAGAGACCTGAGAGATAGCGCTGGAACCACTTTAAAGCCAGGAGACCTTCTGTTGATGTCTTATTGGAACAAATCACCTCCTGTAAACTCCCATAAAGCCTCAAAGCTGAAGACCAAGGACAAGATCATTTCCTACTTGTATGGAGAGAGGAAACAAAGGGAGCCCTGGGTTTCCTGAGTGAACCCCTCGGTATTCCAATGAGGAGCAGTCCGCCCCTTATTGGGGCCCCTTGTTCGCCATTTATGGGGTCCTTAGGGCTCTGGTATCAACTGTGATCATAATGTTCTGTAGTAAAGATACATACCTATTCATCTCGGCAGAGAATATCTTGTTGTATTTCTGATATAGCGCCTTGAATTCTTGGAGGAAAAAAGGTGAGAAAAGTTTATGTCAGTGTCACAGTGCTGGAGCGACTGCTGAAGCTCCCAGTCCTAAGATGGCATAGAAAAGGCTTACAGACCAAAGCCAAGGAGTGGAGGTTTTTAAAACACCATAGGTGGCTTTGCATATCCTTCTGGCTGGGTTAGTCCTAAATGAAGCAATCCAGTCACAGACTGAATCATACATTCTGCATCCCTGTGCCTTCGGCCTTTCTTAACAGATTAAGGGATAAAAGAAGACACTACCAGATGTTTTCTGAAACTGACCCATAAGTGATATGTTAAGAAACTGACACATTGTAGTATTGCTACCAGAATGTCTTTGGCTGTCTGTATGATACTTTGTGCCTGTTAGCTTTAGACTGTTTTTTTTTTTTTTTTTTTGAGACAGGGTCTCATTCTGTTGCCCACACTAGAGTGGAGTGGTGTGATCATAGCTCACCACAGCCTGGAACACCTGGGCCCAAGAGATTCTCCCACCTCGGTCTCCTGAATAGCTGGGATTACTGGCCTGCCACCACGCCCAGCTAATGTTTTATTTTTATTTTTTGAGGAGAGATGGGGTCTTGCTATGCTGCCTAGGCTGGACACAAACTCCCGGCCTCAAGCTATCCTCCCACCTCAGCCTTCCAAAGCACTGGGGTTACAGGCATGTATCGCGTGAGCTGCCTGGATGGCTTTTCTGTTAACGATTGCTGCATTTCACGTGATCTGGTCTGCACTGTCTGGGGATACTTCTGAGACTCTCTCCAGGCTGAGCAGGCACAAACTCTGTGTACACCTGGGACTGTAACAAGAGTGCCCACATGCCTGCCAGTCGATCTCAGATGCCCTGCAGTCGTAGTGGGGTTTGCGATCACCAAGCCTCTTCAGAATTCCCTGGTTTTCCACGGTGATTCTCACTAGCTCACGGTTCCTTGTTTCTCTGTTTAAGCTGAAAAACACAAAACCCTGAGGTGGGTGAGGAAGGCAACACTGTCCTTGGATGGGTGTGGGGGAGGAGATGAAGTCATGATGTCACAAGTGCCAGGCTGCTTGAGTGCAGGAAGTCAGCCTTCCCGCCAAAGGCCCTCCGGGGTGACCTGCTGAACCGCACTGATCTCTGGAAAACATGCAAAATATCTTCAGGTTTATGTCAGTGGTTCTCAACCCTGCTGCCCACTAGAAGATTCTACTTCACTGGTCTGGGGTGGACTTTGGGACACTTTGTTCCCCAAGGACTATAATGTGAAACTGGGATTGAGAACCTCTGGCTTGTATCATGGGGGAAGGCCTCCCTGCGGATAAATCACAACTGTCTGGCGACAAGTTTTGGGTTACCTCACTCCTCTCAGTTTTCAACTTATACCAGGATACACGAGAACATAGGGAAGCCATTTTGACTGGCCCCTGCTGGCACATGTGCTGTGTCTGTCTCTCTCTCTCCTCCAAATTCTTTCCCTTGTATATATAGGGCTCTTTTGTAGCCCTAATCACACCACATTGTTGTGATTTGCATAAATGTCTCAGATACAAGATCTCGAGTCCTTTAAGGGTAAGGAATAATTTTGACCCCACGCAGTGGATCATGCTTGTAATTCCAGAATTCCAGCACTTTGGGAGGCTGAGGTGGGAGGATCGCTTGAGCCCAGAAGTTTGACACCAGACTGGGCAGCAACATAGCAAGACTCCATCTCTACAAAACTTTTTTAAAACAAATTTTTAAAAAATCTGTCTAAGGAAATAGACATCTCACGTCGTTTCTGCTATTCCTGGTGCCTAGTACCTAGCAGTTGCTCAGGAAATATTTGTGGACTTGATTTTAAGGGTGCCATGTCATAGTTCCAGCTATGGTACCATGGTCCAGATGTCTGTGCCCTTCCCCCAGATTCATACATTGAACTCCTGATGCCTAAGGTATTAGGAGGTGGGGTCTTTGGGAGGTGAGTAGGTGAGTTAGTGGTCTTGTGAAGGAGTCTGAGAAAGACCTCCTGCCCCTTCTGCTATGTGAGGGGACAGCACAAAGGTGGCAGTCTATGAAGCAGGAAACAGGCCCTCACCAGACACCGAATTTGCTGGTACATCTATCTTTGGACTTCCCAGCCTCTAGAACTGTAAGAAATACACTTCTGTTTGTTTCTAGGTCACCTGTTTATAGCATTATAGCAGCCTATAACGGACTAAGACACGTGGTCATCATTTTATAAACATGTGTGGTGCCTTCTTGTGACAAGCTGAATAGGACTCTGAAAAGTCTCTTAGATGACATAAAACTGTGTTTCTCCCCCCACAGCTTTGTTAGCCTTACAGATGCAATGCCTCAAAAAATTGGATTAAGACTCAGAATTGTTCCTCTCCACAGAAATCTTTAGTAAAAGGCAAAAGATTTATACAATCTGAAGAGAAACCAGAGTATAAAAGACGCTAGAGAAAAGTCCTCATTTTTGAAGTTTTCATTCTTTTTTTTTCTTTAGACTGGAAAATATAGTTTATTTAGAAAGTAAATCGGAGAGAGAGACAGAGAGGAGATTCACCCCTCTGAGGTAGGGAAGGGGGCCAGAGCTTCTGTTCTTTTTTTTCCAAAGTCTCTTTGGTTATCCCTTAAGATAACTCCCTGAAGTTCTCCTCTTGCTTGGGAAAACCTCACTCTGAAGCCTAAGGGGGAAGGTCACTTCTGAGTTTTCAAAATAAAACGGAGAGAAAGAACACTACCTCTTGGAAAGATATTCATTCCAGCAGTCCACCTTGGCAGGGCCGCGATGGGCGTCTGCGATTTTCTGACATAGTTGCTTATTTTCATACTCGATTTTGTCGATTCTCTTTTGTTCACCCTGGGAAGAAACCACACCTCACCGTGGTGACATCATTGCCACACTGCCCTGGCACGCAATGGCATGGGATCCCCCTTCTCTGGGATTGTGGGAAAGGGTATGTTGAGGACCACGGTGGAGATGGGGAGCAGAGCTTAGTAGGCTGGGGGTGATGTGTACAGGGAGGGGGAGTGTTCATGAGTCTTTGAGCTAGATGAGTATTGAGAAGGCTCTGGGAAATCAGGCCTCTGTAGGACACAGATTAAAAATCAATTAAATACATCGGTAGGGGGCAAGAACAAATACCTGTAGTTTGCTCAACTTAAAAATGTGGTGTGTGTGCGCCACTGGAGGCTTGGTGTCAACGGCCGGCTTCACTAGAGAAGAGGGACAAAAGGGGCCTTGTTACATCACAGGAATCCTAAGAGCAGCCTCAGAAAGCCACCGGCTAGACCATGACCCCGACTCACGAACAGTTTTGAATTAGGACCTCAATCTGGCTCAGGAATTTTAGCTTGGTTTCATTTACCTAATGAAATCTCTTCTGCCGAGTTTTGAGCAGAAATGAAAGAATGGTGAGGACTAGAAAAAGGAAAATTTACAGAGACAAATGTCCTTTTCATTCAACCAAAGAGCCTCTCTCCCACTTTTCCCAGTATGGCCAGACTGCCTTTCTGATTCTGAAGTCTCCTAATTCACTTTGGCTTTAAAGAGTTTAAAATGAGGCTGTGTGCGGTAGCCCATGCCTGTCATACCTGGATTTGGGGAAGCCAAGATGGGAGGATCGCTATGAGCCCAGGAGTTGGAGACCAGCCTGAGCAACATAGTGAGACCTCATCTCTACAACAACAACAACAAAAAAGGAAAAGCATTAGCCGAGGTGGTACACACCTGTATTCTCACCTACTGGTATAAAGATTGCCTGAGCCAAGGAAGTGGAGGCTTGATGAGCCATGATTGTGCCACTGCACTCTCTAGCCTGGGCAACAGAATGAGACTCCGACTTAAAAAAAAATTTTAAAATGAGTGTTTCCATCAAATGAACTCCCTGGTGAAAGATCAATTTTGTTATTGATGCTGAGGTCTCCTTGAACACACTCAACAGATAAGGCCATATCATCCCAAGGCTGTGCCCAGGTCTGGCTTACTGTCAGTATCTCTGTGAGGGACCCTTCCAGAATCCTTGATAGCAGTGTCCAGCTCACACTGCCCACATACCTATTTGTATTCTGTTCTTGTGAGATATGTAGTGGCTTAAGTCCAGTTTCTTTCTGAAGGTTGTGGTTTGCCTGTGGTTTGAGACGATGACAGGGTAGGCCAGGTAATCCAGGGAATTGTTCATCTTCTCTTTCTAGTCTCACTTCAGCAATGAGGCACCCAGCCTCTTCTGTGAGGTGCTCAGTGTCCCCATGCAGGTTGTCATAGCTACCTAGTTATGACATCAGAGGCAGGTCTCGGAAAAGGAGTAGGTAGCAGAGCATGTCTGGTTGTCTCTGGGCTTCTGCTTTTAATGCTAACCTTGGCCCAAGTCAAGGTGATGGGCAAGGGCCTGGCAAGCGTGCCCCTGCCTGGAATGCAGATGCTGTGCACCACCATCAGAAGGAAAGGAGGGTGGGAAGGCTTGGGGTGGCGTGGGCCTCGAGGAGTCCCGGCCTCGGTGACATACTTGGGTCCTAAGCGAAGTCGTCTCTGCTGCAGTGGCTTCCCTGAAGGTGTGAGACCACATGCTTTGGGGCGGGGGGAGAGGTGAAAGATGACCTTGACATGCCTTCATTTTGCGGATTTTGCAGGAAACGGACGGCCAGCGCCGCAGCAAAGCTGCTCAAGAACCAAGCCAAGTGGCAGGGCTGGGTGCTGGGTGTGGGTTTCCTGAATCCTGGAGACTTGTTTGCTCTTTGGGGGGAAGGGAATTGCCATTTTTCATGGCATGGGGAGGGCAGCTTTCTTGTCCTCAGTGGGAACTCAGGAAGCAGCTGGCTCATGGTGAGTGCAGCTGCTCCGAGAAGGGCCCCAAAGGAGCCCGAAGCAACTCTACACCAGCACAGGGTGTGGGTGGCCAACCCATGGCCAAGGGAGGGAGGGAAACCTCACACCGAACGCTCACTAAGTTGTGCAAGGCCATCCTTGAATGGCACATGCAATCCTTCCAACAACCCTAGGTGTCAGGGTCTATTATTATCCATTTTCCTGCGTAAACAGGTTCAGAGGGGTTAAGGAATTTCCCAGATTCAGAATTCCAAACCGGGCTGCCTAGAGCCCAAGCCCTTAAACACCACGCTGACTGGGTGACTATCAGGGCCAGATGTGCCCCAGAGGCCTTCTCAGACTTTGACCTTGCAGGGGTCTCCTGGGGTCGTCGGTGCAAGGGACACTGATTCAGCAGGTCTGGGCAGGGGCGGAGCTTCTGCGTTTGTGACACGCGCCCGGGCGCTGTCACCGCCGCTGGTTCGCGGCAAGGGACAGCTCCCTGGCGAAAGCCGGGTGTCCCTGTCCTCTTGAAAAAACTGCGCGACACCCGGGTGTACCCGCGGTCGCGGGATCCGTTACTGCGTCCTGCCTGTGGCTCGGCGAAGGAGGCGCCCAGTTTACGAAGTCACACCGACGGCCTCGGCCGGGGCCGGGGAGGGGAC
>NW_007260465.1:192242-196306 GCF_000164805.1 Carlito syrichta
GGAGGCGCCCGCGCGTCATGTGACCGCTGCCTGGTTCCGCAGTGAGGCCACCGCGGAAGGTCTGCCCCCGCCGCCATGGCAACGGGCCGACGTCACCGTTCGGGCGTGGAATTTTCCCGGCCCGCGGGCCCAGAGCAGAGGATCCGAATGCGCCCACGAAGGCGTCCAGGGCGCTGGGCGCGGACTTCCCGGTCCCTTCTCCCACCTTCCGTGAGAGTCTAGAACGATCCAAGGAGAAGCCTGAGCCGTCACCTAGGACAGGCCTTTCACCGCGGGAAATGCATTTATTATTTATCACTTACAAGTTCTTACCAGATTGACTTCCCCATTTTCTGTCGTTCCAACTGCTAGTAAGAATTTTGTCAGCAGCAGGAGAGAACCCGTGTATTTCTGGGGCCGAAATACCTGCCCCAGGAAAGATGAGTCTGCGTTGGGAAGGCTTGGTGGGATTTTCAGCACTCTGAGGATTCAGTTGCCGCAGTCCCGAATTCCATGGGCCCAGCCCAAGGATGGAACGTTGAAAACTCAGAACTAACGCGCCCTTTCATTTCACACAGGAGGAAATGGTGGCCCAGAGTGGGTGAGGGACTGTGAGGACAGGGTCCATGTCTAGGCCGTGCCTGTACCCCCCAACCTCTGCTAGGACCTGCTGCTTAACCTGCCAAGGACTCCAGAAATGAGGTTCATCCTGGAGCTAGAAGGGGCCCCTCAGGCAGGCCCAGCCTCACAGGGACAGGGCGCACCCTTTCCATCTCTCGTTTACCAGTGTGAGCTCCTTCCGTGTGCTGGGCCCTGTATGGTGTTCATCCATGTCTTGTAGTCATATGATAGTGGTAGATGTGTTGAATGTTGGATATGTGTTAGAGAAGGGGGAGATGGCTCTTCAAGGTGTTTTTCCAGCAACTACTGCTTTACAGTCTTGGGCAGCATTCTGAGTAGGGACCCCTGAAACCAGAGTCTTGTGGTATCACCAAAGGCCCCAGTCATTGCCAAGTTCTGGGGACACCCGCCCCTGCCCCAACTACCCAAGCAGCCAGCAGACTCTGGCAGCTTCCGGAACCCACTCGCTTGGGCAGTCTGGCCATTCACCTGTCACCACTTCCCAAGTGGAAACCAAGGTTGTGCACGCCTGATGGCGACCACAGTGGCAAGTGCCGATGGCCACTGTAGAAAACGCATCCCTTGCCCTCCCAGCAAACCTGGCCTTGACTTGGCCAGGGTTGTGGGGTTGCTCAGCAGGGAGGATCGACTGAGCACCAAGCACCGAGGCCACTTGGGTCCCCTACCCACCTGGAGCCTCTTAGCAAAACCAGGTCTCACATCGCATCCTCAGAATCTGGGTGAGCCACGTTTCCCAGGTCTCAGGGCTTTGCAGTGGCTGTAGGCTTGGGAGGCAGAGTGAGAGGGAGACAGAGCAGGCCTGGGTGTCAGGAGAAGGGCGGTCTCCTTCTAGCCCCACCGTCAGCAGCTGCGGGAACACATGCATGTCCCCCACCTGTCCTGTCGGGCCAGAATCTAAGCTCTGTGGTGTGGAGGTAGCTGTCCATCCTCCCCATGGGGCTGCTGTGCCAGGCAACCCAGACTGCACAGGGGGTGGCGTGTTAGAAAGCCTCCACTGCTGTTGGAACTGAAACGTTTTACGAAGTGAGTGTAAAGGGGCCTTTGACCATTCAGGTCATTTCGTAGGCCCTGTGTCTCCGTTGGGGCCTTGTACCCCCTGAGTGCTAACTCACCCAAGAGAGCCTCAAAACGTGGCCAGTGGGTGTGGCAGGAAGGCTCACTCTGTGGGCGGGATGGGACCTCTTCTCACTCCCCGGTGGCTTGTACCTGCCATGTGCCCGGTACCATAGCAGGTGCTGAGGAAACAGACCTGAAACAGACACGGTTCCTTTCTCCAGTGCCGCAGCCCAGATGCCTACACAGAGCACAGTCCGGCATTAGAGTAGCCGTGCTCGCCACGGAGTCAGACTCCGTTGGCAGAATAGCCCATTTGACACCCATAACCTCCCAAAGTGGAGGCACATCCCTGTTCTGCAGAGAGGGAAACTGAGACACACAAAGGTTAAGTGACTTGCTCAAGGTTGCCTGGCTTGGGATTGGGCTGGATTCAGACCCAGGCATGGTTACTCGGCTTCTCCGCCGCCCTGGGATGGGGAGCAGGGGTTGCAGGGAGATGAGAAATGCTACAGAGGGCGGTGGAAGATAAGAGTGTGCTTGGCCATGGAGTGCGTGAGGAAGGGCATTCCGGGCAGAGGGAACCACGTGGCCATGAAACCACTGATCTATTTGGGGAGCCTACTGGCAATCTGAGATGACTGGGTGAGGTGCAAGGTCATAAGACAAGCCTGGAAAGGCCGACGGGGGCTGGTGGTGGGGCGGGGGGGTTCCTCGCTTTGCCAAGAGGCCTGGAACCTCCCCCATCTTCCTCCCCCTGGGGCTGCCAGCTGGTCAGTGACTCAGCCCCCACTGCTGTCCCCTGTCTAGGTCTGTGGCTCAGGATATCCCCAAGCTGCAGAAACTGGGCATTACCCACGTCCTGAACGCGGCCGAGGGCCGCTCCTTCATGCATGTCAACACCAATGCCAACTTCTACAAGGACTCTGGCATCACCTACCTGGGCATCAAGGCCAACGACACGCAAGAGTTCAACCTCAGCGCCTACTTTGAAAGGGCCGCAGACTTCATAGACCAGGCCTTGGCTCAAAAGAACGGTAAGGGGCCGCTGCCAGGGAAAGATGGGCGGTGGCGTTGACTGGACTGTCCTTCCAGAAGATGCCTGCAGCGGGTCTCCTCTTGGAAGCCCTCTTGTTTCCATCCCCTGTGATGAGTGGCTGATCTCTAGGGCTCTCTCTCTACTCCCCTGGTGACCTGTCAAGTGGCCTCGCATGACGTGGAATGTGCAAGTTGCTCACATGGCGGACACAGCCCCAGGGCTCTTGCATTTTACCTGACGTTGGCAGTGGGTCCGTTTCCAGCCGCTTTCACATCCTGAGGTACAGGAACACTAGCACTGGCTGATTCAGCAGCGCAGTGGTGGCATCTGGACCAGGCTCCTTCCTGCTGTCCCTTCTGCTACCTGGGTGGTGGGCATGTCCCCGTGGTCTCCAGGTGAGATCTGATCACCCGATCCCAATAGGACAGAGTCCCAGCAGCAGATGAGGCAGCCTTCTCTCATCCACATTTCTCCCTCCTCTCTCTCTCTCTCTCTCTCTCTCTCTGTATTGAGTCAGAGTCTTACTCTGTCACCCAGGCTGGAGTGCAGTGACACAATCACAGCTCACCACAGCCTCAACCTCCTGGGCTCTGGTGATCCTTCTGCCTCAGCCTCCTGAGTAGCTGGAACTCTAGGTGTTCGCTACCACGCCCAGATTATTTTAAAAAGTTTTTGTGGAGATGAGGTCTCACTGTATTTCCCAGACTGGTCTCAAACTCCTGGGCTCAAAGGATCCTCCTATTTCGGCCTCCCAAAGTGCTGGGATTACAAGCATGAGCCATTGTGCCTGGCTCACATTTCTCTCCTTTTTAAAGAGCAAGTAAAACATCCCCCAGAGCCGGGTATGGTGGCTCACACCTATAATGCCAGCACTTTGGAAGCCTGAGGCAGGACGATCGCTTGAGCCCAGGAGTTTGAGACCAACCTGGGAAACATAGGGAGACCCTGTCACTACAAAAAGTAAAAAAAAGAAAAAGTACAAAAAATTAGCCAGGTGTGGTGGCATGGGACTATAGTCCCAGCAATTCAGGAGGCTGAGGAACATTGCTTGAGGCCAGGAGTTTGAGACCAGCCTGGGCAACATAGAGATACCCCATCTCTAAAAAAGGAAAGAAAGAAAGAAACAACAGCAACAACAAAACAACCCAGAAGCCCCCAGTGAGTTCTCCTCACATCTCATTGCCAGGGATTCCCACAAGTGCCTGGCAAGGGAAACAGGCAGCTATGACCAGGGGTCAGTGAAGGAACTGCAGCCCCAGACCAAAACTTCCAGCCAACTTTTAAATACTTCCTGCAGCCGGGCTTGGTGGCTCAGCCTGTAATCCCACGCCTTTGGGAGGCTGAGGTGAGT
>NW_007260465.1:196403-198835 GCF_000164805.1 Carlito syrichta
TACAATAAATCAAAAAATCAGCCTTGGCGTGGTAGTGCGCACCTGTAATTCCGGCTACTTGGAAGGCTGAGGTGGAAGGATCGCCGGAGCCCAGCAGGTCGAGGCTGCGGTGGCCCGGAGCAGCCCACTGCACTCCAGTCTGGGTGACAGAGTGAGACTCCAACTCAAAAAACAAAAAAAAACAAACAAAAAAACTTCCTGCAGCCCCCAAATATGATGTAAGACTGGCCGAGCATGGTGGCTCACACCTGTCATCCCAGCACTTTGGGAGGTGGAGGCGAGAGGATTGCCTGAGCCCACGGGTTCGAGACCAGCCTAGGCAACATGGTGAGACCTCATGTCTACAATAAATTCAAAACTTAGCTGGGTGTGGTAGGACGCGCCTGTAGTTCTAGCTACTTGGAAGGCTGAGGTGAAAGGATCGCCTGAGCCCAGGCAGGTTAAGGCTGTGGTGGTTGTGAGCGTGCCACTGCACTCCAGCCTTGGCAACAGAGTGAAACACAAACTTAAAGAAAAAATAGTAATAATAACGTAAGCCTGAAGGAGACCCAGGGCACTGGCAGTCTGACAAGACACCCGGCAAGAGATTCTGAAGGCCGCAAGGCAGGCACCCGCTGAGCAGGCTGGTCCCTTGCCCCTTCTGCCTCCAGCTGTTTCTTTCAGCTCCTCCCTTTCCTCTTCCTTGCCCCTACCCTGCCCTAGCCCTCTGTGGGGAGGTGACCCCCTGAGGTGTGACTAGCCTTGTCCCTGCTGCACTAATGCGTCTTGGGCCCAGCAACCGCCATCTGAATGACTTCCAGTAAGTTCTGTTTACTGGACCCCTGGACGGTGTGGTCCAGTGAATGTAGCCCTAGTCAGGGTTCAGAGGAGAGTTTCACCTGCCGGAGAATCTGCATACTTGATGAAGGACCCCTCAAGGCCCTTTCTGGTCCTTGTCAGCCCCTCGCCCACCCACTCCCCTCCACTCCAGCCAGACTGAGCCCCTCAGGACCAGGGACAGGACTTTCTTCTCATAGATTGCTGACTGGTCACCCACTCAGGGAACGTAGAGCTCTCTGACTCAGTTTCCTCTTTCCAATCTTCTAGGAACGTGTCCTAACTTTTATAGTCTCCTGTCTCAGCCCAGGTTGGCTGGGGCTACGATCTGGAAAGCTCTCTCTGTCTCTCCCTACCCTGTCCTCTGGCCAACTCCACTGCATGCTTCAGCACTGGACACAGTGTCCTTTCTTCCATGAGGCCTGTCCTCAGGCTGGGTCCACTTTGCCCCTTGCCTGTCTCCCCAGCATCAGGCAGTGGGAAACATGCTGCAAGAGATCACTGAGCACATGACAGTGAATCCCATGGGCTGCAGTGCTGAGGGTGAGTGACGGGCCACGTGCGTCGACTGAAACGTGCTAGCCTCCAACAGCGTGCAGCGCCCAGGGACCAGTCGCTGAGAGAGCTGGGGGAGATGGCTGGGTGTTCAGGAGAGAGCAGTCACTTTCAGCTGGGAAAGCAAGTGAGGCTTCATGGAGGAGGTGGCCTGGTGGGATGGGAGATTTAACCGCCTCCTCCCCCAGTGGGCTCTTGGGGTGAGAGGGCTGCTCTGCAGAGGGTCCCATTCTCGGAAATTCACCCAGAAGAGTAGAGGGGTCTATGCAGGGCCGGCAGTCACGGGCTGGGCTGCAGAGTCCAGGATGCATCAGGCACTGTCGGAGGCCTCCTGGTGTTGGGTGACAAGTTACTGAGTGCTCCCTGTCACCTAGGGCCTTTTCGGGCTTCTCCTTTTGTCTCCTGGCCACCTTGTGCAGTGGGTACGTTGGCACAGATGAGAAGGCCGAGGTATGGTGAGGTGAGGTGGGTGGTAGAGTTAATGACCAGTGTCAGGGCTCTCCAGAAAAACAGAACAACAGAATGTACAGTTGGCCTTCGCATCCGTGAGTTCAACCAACCGCAGATCGAAATATAAAACAGCAAAGATGTTGCATCTGTACTAGCATGTAGTTTGATTTCTTGTTTTTAATTCCCTAAACAACATCTCTTGTGGGTTCCCTGAGCAGTATTTTTGTAGCATTTATATGTCTTAGGTATTATAAGGTGTTTGGGGATGCTTTAAAGCCCGCGGGAGGATGTGCGTGGGTTATTTGCAAATCCTGTGCCATTCTGTGTCAGGGATCACATACCTGGATCTGGTGTGTGCAGGAAGTGTTGGAACCCACACCCCATGGATACTGAGGGCTGACTGCGTATATTCATATATGTAACTTATTGTATGGCATATTGATTTAACACAAACATACGTGTTGATTTAATATATCTACTTAATATGTATGTACATGACTGGGCGCAGTGGCTCAGGCCTATAATCCCGGCACTTTGGGAGGCTCAGGTGAGAGGATTGCCTGAGCTCAGGAGTTTGAGGCTAGCCTCGTCTCTACCATGAATCAAAAAAA
>NW_007260465.1:198996-200725 GCF_000164805.1 Carlito syrichta
AAAAAAAAAAAAAAAAAAATTAGCCAGGTGTCATAGTGTACACCTGTAATTCCAGCTACTTGGAAGACTAAGACAGAAGGATAGCCAGAGCCCATCAGGTCGAGGCTGCACTGGCTGTGAGCAGCGTGCCACTGTACTCCAGCCTGGGTGATAGAGCGAGACTCCAACTCAAAAAACAAACAAAAAAACGTATGTTCATATTCTTACGATTTATTTTACAGAAATGGCTTGTTGTCAGGACTGGCAGGTCTGAAGTCCATAGGGCAGGCCAGCAGGCTACAAAGTCACAGAGGATTTCTGTGTCACAGTCCTGGGTATGATTACTTCTTCTCCAGGAAACGTTATGTCCTTAAGATTTTCACCTGTCTTAACAAGGCCCGCCTGCATAGTTCAGACTAAGCCCCTTTACCGAGTCAGCTGGTTCAGCTGCAGCTGCCTTCACGGCTGCATCTAGACTAGGGTCTGACCAGGCCACTGGGCCCTGGGGAGTAGCCAACCAGACACATTTAGCCATTACAGCCAGCAAGTTAAAATTTACACCCAGGTTCATGTGGCTTCAAAGATTTGGGTTTTAAGTCCCTATGCTGACAAAGGGAATACTTGGGCTGTCATTCTGAGGGACGCGTAGGAGTTCACCAGGTAGTCAAGAGGGACAGGATGCACCAGGCAGAGGGGACGACACGGGCAAAGACCCAGAGGGGAGAAAAAGCGCGTGAAGGAGTGTCGAGTCTAGGAGCAGCTGGCCTTGTCAGCCATGTCTTAGAGACACGGCTCTCCCTGCCCACGGTGACAGGCCACCTTCGCACGCGGGAGGGATCCCTCCGGCTGCTGGGTGGAGTGTGGATTGGCGGGGGTGAGGGTAGTGGGGAGCTCGGGAGGGAGGGGCCGAGTGGTGAGGGGTGACAGGGCCTGAGCAGGCACTCTGCACGGGGAGGGCGTGGTGTCGTGGAGTTCGGGCGTGTGCCTCACAGGGCCTCCTGCGACGTGCTGGGGCTTTGCTGACCATGGCCCCTGGCACCTCCTCCTCGGCCTCCCTGTGTCCTTCACCCACACCGGGGGTGCCACACAGCCCTGCCCTCAGGGAGCTTCTGCTTCGGGCGGATCTGAGGCTCATCGCAGAGCAGGGAAGTCAGCCCGGGAGAAGGTGACCAAACAAGACGGGGTGGCGTGGGCTGCAGTTTGGAGGCATGTGCAGGGGTGAGTCCTGGGAAGGAGACGCTGGAGCAAAGTCTAGGGAAAGAGTTGTCCCAGGCATGGCTGGGCCAGAGGAAGGAACTTCGAGGTGGGAACATGATGGTGGAGGCAGAGGCCTCTTGGGGAGCCAGGAGAGGGTGTTTTTATTCATGTTTGTACTTGACATGCACTTTTATTTATTTTTATTTGCTTATTTTGAATTGGGGTCTCTGTTGCTCAGGCTGGAGTACAGGGGCACGCTCACAGCTCACGGCAGCCTTGACCTCCTGAACTCAGGCAATCCTTTGGCCTCAGCCTCCTGAGCAGCTGGGACTATAGGCACATGCCACCACATCCAGCGAATTTTTTGATTTTTGTAGAGATGAGGTCTCACTATGTTGGCTGGACAGGTCTCAAATTCCTGGGCTCAAGCAATCCTCTCACCTCAGCCTCCCAAAGTGCTGGGATTATAGGCGTGAGCCACTGCACCTGGCCACCTTTTATTTATTTATTTATTTATTTTTGAGTTGGAGTCTCACTCTGTCGCCCAGACTGG
>NW_007260465.1:200745-214672 GCF_000164805.1 Carlito syrichta
GATTTTTTGATTTATTGTAGAGATGAGGTCTCGCCAAGTTGCCCAGGCGAGTCTCGAACCCGTGGGCGCAGGCAATCCACTCACCTTGGCCTCCCAAAGCGCGGGATTACAGGCTGAGCCACCGAGCCTGGCCTACCTTTTATTTTTTAAATTGCTTTGTTAAGGTGTCATTGACATTCCATAAGCTGCACGTATTTAAAGTGTATATTTTAGTAAGTTTTGGCACAAATACACACCCGCAAAACCGTTCCCACAGCCTAGATAGTGAACAGATCTGTCACCCCCAACTCTCCCAAATGTCCCTCCCCCCGTAAGCAGTCACTGAGTAGCTTTCCCTGGAGATGAGTGTGCATTTTGTAGCATTTTCGATAAATGGAGCCACACAGCATGTACTCTTTTTGCCTTGTCTCTTCTCGGTGTGATTATTTTGCATTTCATTCATGCTACCCTGCATATCAGTAGTTCATGCCTTCTTATTGCCGAGTTGTGTTCTGTCATGTGGCCGTGCTGCCATGCGTCCATCCACTCACCTATCGATGGACATGTGAATTGTCTCCATGTTTTGCTTTGGCTGTGGTGGCATATGTCCATAATCCCCGCAATTTAGGAGGCTGAGGCAGGAGCATTGCTTGAGCCCAGGAGTTCGAGACCAGCCTGGGCAACATAATGAAACCTCCCCTCTACAAAAAAATAAAAGAATTAGCCGGGTGTGGTGGTGCCTGTCCGTAGTCTCAGCTACTTGGGAGTCTAAGGCAGGAGGATCACCTGAGCCCAGGAGGTCAAGGCTGCAGAGAGCTGTGATCATGCCATTGTACCCCAGCCTGGGTGACAGAGTGAGGAGACTCCAGCTTAAAAAAGAAAAGAAAAGAAATGTCATATAGAGAAGTGCCCATATCCCAATAATTCGGTGATTGTACAGGCCCACGTACCTGCCCCCAGGTCAAGAAACAAAACACTACCAGCACCCTGGAAAGGCCACCCAGTCTTCACCCAGACCCGCTCCTAGGATTACCATTGTCCAGGCTTCTGAGTTAACAGATCTGTCTCACCTGTCCCAAACCCTCCCCTCTGGCGTCACACCTCCCGTAGCTCTGTCCCTAGTTTGTGTTGTGTCTGATAAGATGTGGGCTACCATTCTTTTTAGCTATCCATTAGACCACGGGTGAGCCTCTGAGGTTTTCCGGCTGGTAGCTATGATGAGTATCGCTGCCTGTGGCCTTCTGGCCCATGTGTTCATGGACATGTATGCATGTCCCTAGGGTACGTGGGCCTGGCCACGGGTTGGCTGGGCCAAGTGGGATGCCTGTGTTCAGGGGGTGCTGCAGCGTGGTTTTCCAGAGTGGTGGTCCCAGTTCACACCCGCCTCCCCAGCCTTGCAGAAGGGCTCTGGCTGCTCCATATTGTCCGACGTTTTGAGTTTTCCATCTTTTTCATTTTAGCTGTTCTGGTGGGCACACGGTGGTGTGGCATTGACTTTTTTTTGAGTCGGGGTCTCACTCTGTCACCCAGACTGGAGTGCAGTGGCACAATCATGAAGATGACAGTTCACAGCAGCCTCGACCTCCTGGGCACAGGCAATCCTTCCACCTCAGCCTCCTGAGTAGCAGAGACCTCAAGCATGTGCCACCACACCTGGTGAGCTCTTAAATATTTTGTAGAGACAGGGTCTCGCTATGTTGTTCAGGCTGGTCTTGAACTCTTGGCCTCGAGCAATCCTCCTGCTTCAGCTTCCCAAAGTGGTGGGATTACAGGCGTGAGCCAGCATTGACTTTTAATTGCATTTCACAGAAGCGTTTCCACCCAGGTCGCATTATGATGGGACACCCCCGCTCACTGCGTCTCCCCGTCTCTCACAGGCCGGGTGCTCGTCCACTGCCGGGAAGGTTACAGCCGCTCCCCAACCCTGGTCATTGCGTATCTCATGATGCGGCAGAAGATGGATGTCAAGTCGGCCCTGAGCCTCGTGAGGCAGAACCGTGAGATCGGCCCTAATGATGGCTTCTTGGCCCAGCTCTGCCAGCTCAACGACAGACTCATCAAGGAGGGGAAATTGAAACGCTAGGGCGCCGCCTCTCCCCGTCTCCTCTCCGGTTGTCTGGGCGGGGAAAGGCCCTGGTGGAAGGTTTCCCAAGCTGCCATATTTAGGAAACACTGTCCCCTGCCCCCAGCATCACAAGGCATTTGCCCACAAGTCTGTCCTGACACAGTTCGGGCCACACTCCCCCCCCCACCGGGAGCACATAAAGAAGCTTGCTAGGAGGTCCCCTTGCTCCCTGGTCGTCCTGTTTCTGTAACTTCCAATGTCCTTTCTCTGAGGTGGGGGCTTCCTGGGGGAGGCCTGTGCCTGGCACGCCCCTCAATGGCCCAGGGCGGGAGGTCTGTGGAGGTGGCAGACCTGAGGCACTCGCAGGCCCCTGGCAACCTCCCTTCCCCCACCCACCCTCTCCCACATGGAGACCTCGCCCCTTGAGTCCTTGTAAAGGAACTATGCAAACACAAGCCCCTGTCCCACCACATTCGTGTCCCCTGGTGTCCCCACGGCCTCCCCTACCCCGTGCATGAGGTCAGAAGTGGGGGTGGGAGGGGCTGTCAGTGGTGAGTAGCTGGAAGTCCACGAAGAGGCTGCATTGGGATGCTCTCCTTAGGATTTGTGGTCCCTGCACAGAGAGAGGCCCTGGGGTGGGTGCAGGCTCCGGGGACGCACCCAAATCCACAGACTTTGCAAAAGGCGACTCTGGGGGAGCCTTGGGTTCAGAAGTCACTGCTCTGGGATGTCCCCTTGGGCCTCTCTCCATCACTTTATTTGTGAGGAGAGCGATGCCTCCCTTGGACATGGTTTTATTTTTCTTTTTTAGGGTGTTGAGGTTCAGCCTATTTAAAAACCACACCGTTTGGACAATGCAAGTGCTTTGTCCTGAATTACAGTGCTGGCAGGCCCAGGCCACGCATGCTGACTGCTTTCTGTCTTGGTTGCTAGTCCAGGCAAAGAAGGAGGGGATTGTCCAGTGATAGTGTGTGTGTACCTAGGGGGGTGTACCTTTCAGGGATGTGCAGAGAAACAAAGGGCTGCAGGCGCCTACCCTGTCCACCCATGGGTGGCTTTTGGGGGCTCTCTAGTGCCAGTGCAGGATCCCTGGGGTGACCCAGCCAGGTAGAAATGACACATGGCACAGTGGCCACATGGGTCCTTTATTGGTGGCAGAACAAGCAAACACAAAGAAACAACCTTTAAAAGACGTTTTAAATACGATATCCGAGTACACTGGTGCTCACGGGTGTGCACATTGCCAGGACACAGCTGTTCTGTCTTGATCGGCCTTGTGAGGACTTTCCGTGTTGTTGGGATGGAAAGTGACGTGATGTGTTTGTCTTCAGCGTCACCCTGGGCAGACACTTGCTCCTCTGCCGTGTCCCTGGCCCCCAACACATAGATGTCTGATAATTTAGGGAATTCTGCTTTTTGAGCACCAAATCTATATTGGGCATTGTTCTGGTGGGTGTACCAAGCTCCCAGAATTCATGGTGGGTTCCCTTGCGAGGATTTGCAAGGGAGTCTTGCCTACAGTGAGAGGAATATCAGGGACTTTTGTTGACTACTTCAAGTTCAGGTGCACATTTAGATCCAGGCAGTGTTAGCATGTCAGGGTGGAAGTGTTCCTTGCACAGAGTTGACCAGGAACTTCTGGCAAGGACAGGGAGAGGCAGGGGTGCCAGAAGGACTCACTCCCATGTGGAAGAGCTCGGATGGCCCCTGGATCACACCCCCTCTTCTCTGTCACCGAAACAGCTCTGAGCTGGGTTTGTCCTGATAGCAGGCCACCCAGGTCTCCCATGTCCGTGACATGGCCGTCCTCCCAGCTGTGAACCTTGCTGTCCAGTTTTCACATAGCCTGCCTGCTTCATTTGACTCGAGCCTCATGATGACCCTGGGAAGCTGGCGGGGCTTATTTATATAGGGTGGACCTTTTAAAGATAAGGAACTGGTTTTCAGAAGGATGACGAGCTTGACACCCGGGGTTGCCCGGCTCTTCAAGGCAGAGCCGAGGCGAGAGTTCAGGGGTGCTGCTCCCAGAAGCTGGGTTCTTTCATATGACACTCCTCCTCTGAAAATGAACTCCTCAAAGCCGGGCATGGGGGCACATGCCTGTAGTCCCAGCCACTCAGGAGGCTGAGGCGGGAGGATCGCTTGTGGCTAAGAAAAGAGGCTGTGGTGAGCTATGATGGTGCTGCTGCACTCCAGCCTGGGTGACAGAGCAAGACCTCATCTCTTTAAAAAAAAAAAAAATTCAAGACAAAAATGATATGAACCCCTGGGGGTGTCCAGATGCGCTGCCTGTCCCCTTCACCCCGTCCTAGAGAAGGAAGGAAAAAGGGTCCCCAGCTGGGTTAGGATGTCGGTTTTCCTTCTAGGTCCACCCCCAAGTCAGAGCTTTCCTCTGTGCTCCTGGAAGAGGCTCAGGAGCTGGAAGTGGGGCTCCCCTTCCATGCCTGGGCAGGGGTCACCCCACAGGATGGCTGCAACTATTCAGGTGAACACAGCAGTTTGTTGTGTCTGGTTAACTAGGACCCCTCGAAGGCCTCTATGGGGTGTGAGGGAGAAAAGGCCACTGGGAGAACTACTGCCTTTACTTGGGGATTACTTTTATGCTTATAACTTGGGATTTTTTGATTGTCTTTCATCCTGGAGATTCCATATTTAATTCTCGAGCTGTAGCTTCTAATTCTTTAAGTAAAATAAAGTTCTGTTGCATAAGGGCCACACGTGCCAATCTGTGGGTGGGAGCTATCGCCGGACAGCTCTCTACCCCCAGAGACGTGATGGACTAGGAACTCAGGGCGCCCTTACTCCCTCCCCAGACCTGATCCCTTTCCTTCATGATAGAGCCCCCTCCAGGCGAAATTAGAGTGCCAGGTGGTTTTCTTTTATCTTCTAAACCTTTTAAGCATTTTACCTGTCATGGGGCTGGTCTGTTCCCCTGCCACGCTGAGTTATCTTGAGAGCAGAAACCATTGTCTGTCCGACGAGGAGACTCATCCAGAAGACCCCTAAGGTCCCTTTGGGCTCAGAGGGGTCTCTAAGCCGCCTAGGAATTTCCAAGGCCAGGGAATTGTGGGGCACGTGAGTAATAACACGATGGCCAGCAGGTGGCACTGCGTCCCACCCACGGAGACGGATGGCTTAGAAAGGGAATGTTGGTGCCTTTTGTGCCGCAAGTGAATGTCAAAATAAGCACTGGCCTTACATATGCGGATGTGAGCTTTTCTCGCAGGGAATTTTCTTTTCCGTAGGACTGGGGTCAGGAAACCAGTGATGGTCCTTCCAAGTGAAGGTTTCCCCCTGACCGGAAGTAGAGACGGTCCCAGTTGAGAGGGCAGATGAGAAGACTGGAAGCTGACCTCTTGTGACCTCTTCTCTCCTGCCAGACTTCACGGATTTGATTGTGAAAGAGTGAATTTTCTGGACAGAAAGGAGGGAAGGTATCAAGCTGGGTTTTTTTTTAAAAAAAAAAAACACAAGTTTAATGTCCATTGTATCACAAATCGGTGTTAAAACACGAAAACTGTAACCAAATAAATGTCTTATGTTACAAAGGTACTACCTTTCCCCCCTTCTTATCACATTGATTTTCTTTAACTATTGTATGCTTTTATGTTTGCTTTTTCTAACTTTTAAGAATCATCATCACCTAAAAGGTAGTCATCCTGAGCTGGTTCTAGGCTCCCTAAGGCTCATGTCCATGCAGTAGATAGTTGGTGGACACCTTTCTGGTGCCACAGATTTCCTCTGTTAGGAATTTTCTTGGGTAGAGTGGCCCACCCAAGGGAGGCAAGCGAGAGTCGTGTGTATCTAAGAAGGCAGGAGCCTGGGGTGAGAGTCTCAAAGGTGACTTCATGTGATGACTAGGTGGCATTTGGGGATTTAAGTGATCCTGCAAACAGGCAGTCCAAAATATATTCCCTACTCCCAGATGTTTTTTGGTTTTGGAGTTTTTTTTTTTTTTTAGTCAGAGTCTCACTCTTGTCACCCAGGCTGGAGGGCAGTGGCACGTTCATGACCGCTGCAGCCTTGACCTGCTGAGCTCAGGTGATCCTTCCACCTCAGCCTTCCAAGTAGCTGGAGCCACAGGCATGCACCACCACACCCAGCTAGTTATTTGTTTTTTTTTTTATTGTAGAGACAAGGCCTCGCCAAGTTGCCCAGGCTGGTCTCGAATCCCTGGGCTCAGGCAGTCCTCTCACCTCCACCTCCCAAAGTGCTGGGATTACAGGTGTGAGCCACCATGCCCAGCCAAGATGTCTTAAATTCCTCTGTTGGTGCTATGTTCCTTTTTCCTCCGAATAAAAGCAAAACAAAAACAAAAAAAAAACCTTAGAAAAAGTGGGTGTCCTTCTTCCCAAAGCCCGGGCAGAGAAAGAGTCCCTCCAGGATCCCACTCCCCTCTGTCATGTGACACAATTACTCACAATGACTCACTCACTATTTGTCAAAGCCTTTGACAACATCATCTTTATGGTTTTACCTAAAATCTTAAGGCAGACCACTAAAATATAACACTAGCAAAAGTGTTCTTAAGTATAATTTAAAAAACCATTTTAATTAAAATACTACAAATACATAGTAATATATTTAAATAATGCAAAAGGCTTATTTATGATGAAAAGTGAGTCTTGGGCCCAGTGTGATGGCTCATGCCTGTAATTGTAGCACTTTGGGAGGCGGAGGTAGGAGGATTGCTTGAGACCAGGAGTTCGAGACCAGCCTGGCCACACAGCGAGTCGTTATCTCTTAAAAAAAAAAACAGAAAAAGTGAAGCTGTTGCCTCAAATCTTTTTTTTTTTTTGAGTTGGAGTCTCACTCTGTCGCCTAGACTGGAGTGCAGTGGCCGCTCCCGGCCACCGCAGCCTCGACCTGCTGGGCCCCAGCGATCCTTCCGCCTCAGCCTTCTGAGTAGCCGGAACTACAGGCGCGCGCTACCACGCCCGGCTGATTTTTTATTGTAGAGATGAGGTCTCGCCAAGTTGCCCAGGCGGGTCGCGAACCCACGGGCTCAGGCTGTCCACTCACCTCAGCCTCCCAAAGGTGCAGGATTACAGGCTGAGCCATCGAGCCCGGCTGCCTCAAACCTTTAATCTGTCTCCCCAAAGGAAGCCACTTTTAAGTACCATATCCATCTAGAAAAATCTCACGCATATGTAATCTCATGTGGATATGTGTGTGTTTAGTGATATCTGTGGTTTTTTTTTTCTTAATCTGTTTTAGATATTGATTCTTACAGTTCTGCTCCATTCGAGTGAACAGCTCTATCACATCCCATGGTGCACGGATTTGCAGACAAAGATAGCATGACTTGGGCATCTCTCACTGCCCACAGCTGCCGAGAAACAGATCGCCCTCCAAATCCATATGTTCTCTTTTACCACTGCCCTGTGGAAGCAAAATCTATTTAAAAATGTAGCCAGTAAGGTGAATCCTCTGTTTCAATTGATTAGAGACAGGGTCCCTGAGAACTACGTAAAGAACAAAACCAGACTGGGCATGGTGGCTCACTCCTGTAATCCTAACACTTTGGGAGGCTGAGATAGGAGGATTGCTTGAGTCCAGGAGTTGGAGAGCAGCCTGGGCAATGTAGTGAGACCTCATCCCTACAAACAATTTTAAAAATTAGTTGGTTGTGGTGGCATGCACCCATAGTTCCAGCTACTTTAGAGGCTGAAATGGAAGGATCGTTTGAGCCCGGGAGGTCGAGGTTGCAGTGAGCCGTGAGTGTGCCACTGTGCTCCATCCTGGGTGACAGAGTGAGACCCTGACTCAAAAACCAAACCAAACCAGGACCTTTGAGGTTCCTTCCAGATCACAGATGCCACGATCCCAAGGAGTGTCTCCCTTGTTTTGTTAAACGTTTGGCAGGTGAACATAGGAACGGGCATCTCGGTAAAAACAGAAGATAGTAAATCCTCATGGGGACAAACAACCTTTCTGGAAATTAAGGTACAAGGATGAAACTCAGGCGTTCAGATGCTTCTTTTGTGTTTTATACATCAGGCAGAAAGCCAGGAGTCTTCTATAACCACCGCCATAGCATTCTGGAGGCACTCAAGTTCCCCTTTGCGATACTAATCAAATGACAAAGGGGAACTTTTAAACTGAGTCACCATTTTTGCCGCTAAGGAGATTGTGACTATAAGCATGTCTAGTAAGCTATGTTAAAACAACCACCACCACCACCTATACCCAACAAAAAGCACAGTAAAAACAGCAAGACCACATCACTGAAGCTTAGAGAAATATGTTCAGCCCCTGCAGTTAAGTACTGCAGAAATTCCTCCTGACTTTATGCAAAGAACATTAAAACACCCTGTAAATATTAGGCCCTTTTGAGGCAATGGGATAAAAAGAAAATAAGACATTATTTCTGTCTTTTGAAGAGAGCTCTTGCTCTACAATGAAGAAAGTGAGAAACAAGGACCAGGCACAGTGGCTCGTGCCTGTCATCCCAGCACTTGGCGAGGTGGAGGCGAGAGAACTGCCTGAACCAGGGATTCGAGACCAGCCTAGGCAACTTGGCAAGGCCTACGATAAATAAAAAAATTAGCCAGGTGTGGTGGCATGCGCCTGTAGTTCCAGCTACTTGGAGGGTGGAGGCGGAAGGATCTGAGCCCAGTAGGTCGAGGCAGCCATGAGCGCACTACTGCACTCCCGCCTGCGTGACAGAGTGAGACTCTGACTCAAAAAAAAAAAAAGGAAGGAAGGAAGAAAAGAAAATAGGAATAAGCCAATAATTTACTAATTATTAGAGTATTAGAGATAGATGACAAGAGGCATATGAGAACAAAGAATGAAATAACTAATTCTGCCTGCAGGTATATCTAATTTGTATCTTAAAGGAAGGCCAGAAATTAACTAGGAAAACAAGATGATAAAAATATGTACAAAACTATAAAGTCACACAGGAAGGTCAGGGTATTTCATGGAGAGTCAAAGTAGAAGAAATGGAAGGAAACAGAAGGGTAGGGAAGTAGTGGACACAATATACTCCCCCTCGGCCTCAGATATTTACAGAACAACGATAATCATAGGTATTTTCTAATATTTACAAATAACTACCTTCCAGCTAAAAGGAAAGCTCGGTGAGGGCAGAAGCATGCCTGTCATGTCTGCCATATTTCTAGGGCTGAGCACACAGATGGATACAGGAACTCAATAAACCTAATGAATGGATCGTTAAATGGGTGGTGGGACTAGACTGTGAAGGAAACTTATATACAAGCATAAAAATGTGAAACACTGTAGGAGGAGGAACCTAAAGACATTAAAGTCTGAACTAGTAGTGAGGAAATAGAATTAATCCATTGAAATTATAATCCAAGTAAAAGACGTAAGATTACAGGGTAAAATGACGAGTGTAAGATTTACAGGGACGGTAGGAGTAAAGAATAGAAACTAGAAACAGCAAATCGGGCTCGGTGGCTCAACCTGTAATCCTGCGCTTTGGGAGGCTGAGGTGAGTGAATTGCCTGAGCCCGCGGGTTCGAGACCCTCCTGGGCAGGCGAGACCTCATCTCTACAATAAATCAAAAAATTAGCCGGGCGTGGTAGTGCACGCCTGTAGTTCCAGCTACTTGGAAGGCTGAGGCGGAAGGATCGCCGGAGCTCAGCAGGTCGAGGCTGCGGTGGCCAGGAGCGGCCACTGCACTCTAGTGTGGACAGCAGAGTGAGACTCCAACTCAAAACCAAAACAAAAAACAAAAAAAAAAACTAGAAACAGCAAGGATTGTTAAAAAAAGCAGCAATATTTGGTGACTGAAAGTGGATGATTTAGCAAGCTTCAGTGCAACAGACTATAGACCGAAAATTACATTTTTTAGAAAAGTCTCACATCAAAGAATAAACTGCTTTACCAGTAACTTCTACCCATTGGTGGAAGCTATGTTAAAAACATAAAACCCTAACTAACATTTGTATACCTAACCCTGAATTGTACCCCACACCTTTAAAATAAAAAAAATTAAAAGATAAAATAAATACATAAAAAACATAAAACCCATCTCTCCTCTAAAAGGCAGTCTTTCAAAATGAAACCACATTTCCTGCTAAACAAGTTTAAATTCTTCTAATGTTCTTAAGTATCATGGTTTCTAAGACACTGTACCATTATGGTCGTTGTTCTCTGAGTACATTTGTAAGCAGTAATCCACAAAGTTGTAATGTATTTCAAAAGCTAAACAGGCTGGGCCCAATGGCTCATACCTGTAATCCCAGCATTTTGGAGACCAAGGCGGGAGGACTGCTTGAACCCAGGAGTTTGAGACCTGCTTGGACAACATAAGAAGACCTCGTCTCTACCAAAAATAAAATAAAATAATCCAGGCATGGCAGGCTCACCCACAGTTCCAGCTACTCGGGAGGCTGAAGCAGAAGGATCACCTGAGCCCACCAGGTCGAAGCTCTGGTAAGTTGTGATCATGCCGTTGCATTTTAGCCTGGGTGACAGAGTGAGACCCCAACTCATAAAAAAAAAGGAAAGAAAATGAAAGAAACAACAACAAAAAAAGAAAAATGCTAAGTTCTTTAGCTTGTATACTCAAAGCACACACACATACACACACACACACACACACACACACACACACACACCACACACACACACACATACATATCACTATCAGCAGCTAATTTCCTTTGGTTTGGTGTATGTATACTGAGAATGCTGTTGCCTCCATAGGAGAATGAAAGTATGTGAAGGAAAAAAGGATCAGACAGTGCCCTGGAAAGATTTGGGAAGTGCCTGGAAAGATTTGGAAAGATTTGGAAGTATGTACAAGACATCTGTTCAGATTTATATCTTCCCCCTTTCTTCTGCACATAGGTATCCTACTCTAAGTTTGTAAAAACGAATCGGATCAGTAGTTCACAAAGTATGGTCTCCTGACCAACAGCATAAACCAGGAACTTATTAGAATTGCAAATTCTCAGGCTGTACCCCAGACATAAAGAACCAGAGGCTCGAGGTAGATGGATAGGAGGAAAAGAGAGACAATGTGTGTTTTATTTATTTTATTTATTTATTTTTTGAGTCGGAGTTTCACTCAATCACCCAGACTGGAGTACAATGGCATGCTCACAGTCACTACAGCCTCAACCTGCTGAGTTCAGATATGGGAAAAAGTGAAGAAAGAGAAAATCTAGATCTTTTTCTTCGTGTTGTGAATTCCTCAAGAGTTCTGAGTCAAAATGTGGGAGTCATAAATAAGATATTTGTCTTGTGTGTTGATTTACTTTATAATACATCATTAGGAAATATCCACTGTCTTTATTTCCATTACTCTTGGACATTAGGCACAGTAAAAATCAATGCTGATCATTTATTGCAGCATCTGTGTAACTGTATGAGAGGA
The DNA here is from genome assembly GCF_000164805.1 of Carlito syrichta. Lineage (NCBI taxonomy): Eukaryota > Metazoa > Chordata > Mammalia > Primates > Tarsiidae > Carlito > Carlito syrichta. The sequence goes on from NW_007260465.1 coordinate 212,143, forward strand.
AAGAATCATTGTTAGGCATAATGGTATTGTACTATAGTACATTAAAATCACAGACTGTTGAAACATAGCAGACGTTTTCCCAGTAGATGTTTGAGATAAGAAAAGGATCACTTCTCTCGCATTCAAGAAGACTGATGCAATAATTAGGAAGACAGTAATTTAGAAAATTATAAAGCTCTCATTTAGTCAAAGTGAATCTTTGACTATGACTTTGTAATCACTTCTTAATGGGCTCTGTTGAATGGCTGTGTATCTGCTGTCTGTGCTTCTCACAATTTTTATTGTCTGAACTATTAAAGATATTTCAATATTTTCATACTACATATCAGCCCGCTTCTTATACTTCAAGTCACCATCATCACCAAGCTATTCTGAGTCCCATATATCCAGGCTCTTTTAACATTCTACAGAAAATATAAATTCGTTTAAAGTAAAACTTCAGGAAAAAGTGTTGGAGGAAGTGATTGCTGGACCATTTCACTTACATTGAAAAAGTTTTACTACTTTTCTGACATAATAGCCATTTGGAACTATGACAATATTAGCCTTCATAGCCACCTTGATGATGTTCTTTTTATAAATTTCTGCTCCTGATTTTAGATCACTAATGAAAAGTAAACGCAAGCTACAATTATTTTCTGCTACTTCCTGTCCAGGATAAAAATTTTGACCATCACATTCCTGTGTCTACCTCTCAGTTATTTTTGAAAATGCAATACAATATTTTAGTGAATTCTGTCTTTAGCAAAAATGATAACAATTATAATAATGTAATATCTCCAAAGCAGATATTCAAGGTGGCTTGTGTTGATGTGACTGAAACTGGTTTGACTTTTAAAGTCAGTTTCCATCTGGCCTAAATTGCTACAGTATCAGATAGTTGGCAATGGTTTCTCCAACCTGTTTGAATCAGCTTAAAAATCCAACATCAAAACTTCAGCCGAAACAGCAGGCAAGAAAGTATAGCCTGGCATCTTTACGTTTAGCCAATTCCAGAGGCCAATGTGAACCCAAGGCCACAGTGCTCTGTTCAGAGACATGTCACCTACCAAACTTTAAATTTCATGGCACATCTTGAACTTAGCAAACCAATATCATATGAAAGAAAATGCTAGCTTTCATTTTGAGGCAAACCGAAACAGCTCAATTTAAATATTTCTTGTGGTTCTGTTCAATTCAGCAAACACTATACATATACTTTTCACAAAATAATATGGTAGTTATAGGGCAGTAGGGGTGGCAGAAACAGAAAGCAAAACAAAGAAAAGCACAAATCCTGATGTCAAGGTGCCTATAGTGCAGTGGTTTCCTGGGTAGGAACAGCAATCAAATACGTAATATAATTTGTGTAATTATTTGAGTTTTTGTCTGTCTGCCTGTATGTTAAAAGCTGAATATGGTAAACTATAATAAAGATTCAAGAAAGCAGTAAGTGATTATAAATGATAGTTGGATGATGGAAAACTTTATGAGTGAGATGGCATTTAAGGAATATTCTTGGAAATCAAGTAAACAGAATAAAGAGAGGCATAAGACAGGACCATGCAAAATGTGTTACTGAAACATCAAGGTGTCCAGACTGAGTAGAGAACAGAGTCCTTGAAGAAGAACGAGAAATGGGTTGGGAGAAGCAGATGGAGGAAACCAAAATGCCAAGGACCTTAAATCCAGCCTGACAAGTTTGAACTGTAGGCAATGAGGAGTTAGGGGCTGTTTCTGTTCTGTTATTAGCAGGTGGGCGAAATTATCAGGGTTCTTTTTTAGAAAGAACAACCTCACAGTCTTGTGCAGGATGGAATAAATGAAAGCGGAAGAAAAACAGGAGGTCATTACTCTATCCTGAGCAGAAACAAGCCCTGAATTGAAATGATGGCAGTAAAAACAGGAAGACAGGAACTCATGTGGATAAAATGATTTCTTTTCTTCCACTCTTGAAAGAAAATCTTTTCACATTTACATGTGCAATTATTTCCTTGTCATATGTTAACAATGAAAGTGTGTCACTGCTGGGCTCGGTGGCTCAGCCTGTAATCCCGCGCCTTTGGGAGGCTGAGGTGAGTGGATTGCCTGAGCCCGTGGGTTCGAGACCCGCCTGGGCAGCGAGACCTCATCTCTACAATAAATTTAAAAAAAAATCCGCCGGGCGTGGTAGCGCATGCTGTAATTCCGGCTACTTGGAAGGCTGAGGCGGAAGGATCGCCGGAGCCCAGCAGGTCGAGGCTGCAGTGGCCGGGAGCGGCCACGGCACTCCAGTCTGGGCGACAGAGTGAGACTCCAAAAAAAAAAAAGAAAATGTTCTGAAGATTGGAAAAATATTGGAACTTGAGGAGGTATTTGGTGGCTAAACATTCATACGCAGGGTTTTAATTTTGCTTTCTTTCAAAGGTTTTTGTTGTTGTTTGTTTGTTTGTTTTGTTTTTATTTTTGAGTTAAGGTATCACTCTGTCATGCAAGCTTGAGTGCAGTGGTGTGATCACAACTCACTGCAGCCTTTACTTCCTGAGCTTAGCAATCCTCCCAAGTAGCTGGG